>NW_007232614.1:0-25260 GCF_000164805.1 Carlito syrichta
AAGAGGCCATATAGATTTTGACGGTGAGGACCCCTGATCCCACATTCTCTTCTCCTTCTCAACAAGAGCCTGATATTCCCTGGCGATCTGCATCCAAAATTCTGCATTCAAAGAGACAGATGCCCAGCTATTTCCCAGGGACGTGGAATCCGTGATTCCTGGTTACCTTTAAAAATATGTACTACATGCTTAGCAACCCCAACCCCCCAAGCCATATCTAACAGATTCAGAAACGGAAGTATTAGGATTACAGGATACATCTTAAGATAAGAGTTACACACAAATATTGCGAAATGGTGCCTTAGTTCTGTAATCTGGCTTTAGTTGTGCCGAGAAATCCAACTGAATTGCATGGACTGGTTCTTGGCTACAACAGTCAAGAGGACCAGAAGGTTGCTAGGAATCTATAATGGCATTTGTCCTTTCCAAGTGGCAACATGCTCTGAAGAATTTGGAGAACTAGAAGCCCAGATTTCAGATAAGCCCTTATAACGGAGCCCTGTAGAAATAGATTGAGGCCTCCCATAACCCACATTCCGTTTTTTATTATCAGGAAGACTCCCAGACGTTTTCTGGTGACGTAGAAGTACATACTCTTACATACCAATACACATACACCAAGAAGTTTCCCAGGGACCTGGAATCGAAGATTACTGGTTCCCACTTAAGTATGCATTCTAAATATGTGGGAACCCTTAATCCCACATTCTCAATGTGAAAACGAATGTCCAGCAGTAGTTTCTGGATTACGAGGTAAAACTGAGGCCAGTGATCACATTAACAAATGGAAGATGATTGCGTGGATTCTGAAATCTTGCCTTACAGGACCCTGTGAAACAAACAGACCAGTAGACCATATTCTCAGTTACAACTATCAAGAGGTGCAACACGTTACTGCTGAACAACAATGCCCGATTTATGCTTTGCATATAGGAGGTTGCTCTGAATAATATGAGAACGAGGACTCCCAGATTCCAGATTCACACTTGCTAAAGTCCCTGTCGATTCCTAGGTATAAGCATTGACTTTAGCCACGGATAATTTAGCAAATGCCCAGATATTTGCAAGTTACATGGAAACCGAATTTCCTGGTTCCTCTTAGGTAAAGCCTGCAGAAACATTCAAGGGAAACAGTGACCCAGATTCCTATTTCGTTCTAAGCAAAACGACGAGATGTTTCATATTGGAATGGAAGTCCAGACTCTGGTATACCCATAGAAAGATGACAAGAATATGCCTCGGGACTAGGAATCTAAGATTCCTGGTCCCCTCCCAATATTACCTCCTAAAAAAATTGAACACCTAACCCCAAAGTCCAAATAACGAACAGCGGAGCCACTCTAGTTTCAGGAGTACAAGGTAACACTGAAGTCAAGGCTTACATACAAAAAATCTGAGAGATTTTCTAGTGTCCTGTAGTTGGAATCAGAGGTTCTGAGTATCGAAATGGACTTGTAGTGCGTGATTTTCGTTCACAACTATCAATAGTACCGGAGTGCTGCTGGAGTCCAGGAATGATTGATTTGTAATATCCACATAACAAATAGCTCTAAAACATGAGGGGTGCTTGAAGCCCTGATCTTGTTTAGCCCTTAGCAAGACGCACAGTAGATTTTTGGTATTGAGGACACACGTAGCTCAGATTCTTTATTCATCCTTCGCAAGAATCATGAAATTTCCTGTATATGAGAACTCCCATTACCCAGATTCCTGCTTCACTCTCCGGAAGACACTGAGATATTTCTTGGTGATGTAAAATTCAAATCGTTTGGATATCAATTGAAAGACCTCCAGAAGTTTCCTGGGCAATTGGAATCCAAGATTCCTGGTTTCCTTGTACAAGACACCCTAACAATATGGGGACCTAGTAGCCCAGATTCCTGATTAAACCTCATCAAGAGGCCCTGTAGACTTCGGCGAATGAGAACTCAAGAACCCAGATTCCCTTTTCGTTTTCAGCAAGATGCCTTGATTTTCCCTGTCCATGTGTATTCCAAAACTCTGTATACAAAAAGACAAATGCCCACAAGTTTCCTAGGTTCAGGGAGTCCGTGATTCCTGGTTACCTTTAAAAATACTTACTAAACATTTGGCAACAGCAAAACCCTCTCAAAATAAAAGGACAAATTGCAGTTTTAGAATTACAAGGTCCATCTTCAGAACAAGAGTTACATCTAAATATGGCAAGGTGATCCAAGATGTGCTGGAATCTGTCCTTAATTGTCCCGAGGAACCTAACGGTGTGTAGTTCCAGATACCCATTTAGAACTATCAAGAGGACCAGAATGTTGCCAGAGTCCTGAATTGACTGATTCCTAGTATCCACATGATAAATAGCTCCAAAACATGATGGGAGCTTGAAACTCTGATTCTTGTTTGTCCAGTAGGAAGACGTCCTGAGAATTTTTTCGGATTGAGGACTCGTGTAACACAGATTCCTTATTCTTCCTTTGCTGGATGCTGTGTAGTGTCCTGTAAAGGAGGACTCCCTTTCCCCAGATTCCTGATTTGAAACCTGAATCTTGTTTATCCCTTAGTAAGACTCCATTTAGATTTTGTGATTGAGAACTGAGTAAAACAGATTCCTTATTTTTCCTTAGCAAGATGCCTCAGTGTTTCCCGTTATGAGGAGTATTACCCAAATTCCTGCTTCAAATCCGTTTTTCTTGTTTAGCCCTTAACAAGAGGCCCTGTAGACCTTTTGGGATAGAGAACACGTGCAACCCAGATTCCTTATTCTTTCTTAGAAAAAGACCGTGTATTTGCCTGTATATGGGGACCCCATTTCTGCAGATTCCTGCTTCAAAAACCCAGATTCGTGTTTAGCCCTTAGCAAGATGCTCTGAAGTGTTTTAGGGATTGAGGACACGTGTAACCCAGACTCCTTATTCATTTTTAGCAATAGGCAGTCGAGTTTCCTGTATTTGAGGACTCCCACTACCCAGAATCCTACATTGGAAACCTGATCCATGGTTACCTCTTAGTAAGACGCCCTGTGGATATTTGGGCTGAGGACTCGTGCAAGCAAAATTCCTTATTCTTCCTTAGCAAGAGACCGTGTGGTTTCCTGTATATTAGCACTCCCATTACCCAGATTCCTGCTACATTCTCAGCAAGGCGCTGAGATATTTCCTGGTAACCTAGACTTCCAGTTTTTTGGATATCAAGAGAAAGACTACCATAAGGTTATTGGGGAACTGGAATTCAAGATTCCTTGGTCCCCTTAACAACACATCCCCAAAATGTGGACTCTCCTAAATCCATGTCCCAATTCTCACCAGCCCAACCCCACGAAATTTCTTTAGTTTTAGGTAACATAAATTGAGGGATTTTGCACCATTTCACCATTTGAATCCTGGGGGGCCTGATTATGGACCTAGATGTTCATAAGACACAAACGGACATTTGGGCCAGATCCTCGATTACAACTATAAAGAGAACAGAATGTTCCTGGAGATCTGTAATGACCAATTAAGACACAATAGCATATTTGGGCCAGATTTACGATTACAACTATGAAGAGAATAGAAAGTTCCTGGGGATCTGTAATGACAGATTAACGGTATCTACAGTGCTAGTAGCTCTGAAAAATGTAGGGACCCTGAAGCCCAGATTGCTGATTAAACCTTATCAAGAGTCCCTGTAGATTCTGGAGAATGAGAACTCCAAAACCACATTTTATTTTCGTTCTCAGCAAGATGCCCTAAATTTCCCTCGTGATGTGGATCCAAAAACTCTGTATAGAAAGAGGCAGATGCCCAAAAATTACCTAGGGTTGTGGAATCCATTAATCCTGGTTACCCTTAAAAGTATGTAATATATATTTGGCAACCTCAAAACACGAGGCCCCTATCGGAGTAGAAGGACAAATAGAAGTTTTAGGATTACAAGGTACATCTCAAGGCGATAGTTACATAAAAATATGGCGATAAGATTCTTTGGTCCTGGAATCTGCCCTTTGTTGTCCCAAGGACCCCAACGGATTTGAGTGTCCACATCCTCGGTTACAACTATCAAGAAGGACAGAAGGTTGCTTAGAATCCATAATGAAAAAATTGTCATATCAAGGGACCTATAACCCTAAGGACTGTGTGGAAATAGAAGCCCAGATTCCAGATTAGCCCTTATAAATTGTCGATGTAAAATTCATGGATTGGCGACCCCCATAATCCAGATTCATTTTGTTCTCAGTAATACTTCTGGAAGTTACCTGGCGACGTGGAAGTACAAACTCTTAGATACCAATAATCATAAGCCCAAAAGGTCAGAAGGGCCGTGGAATCAAAGATTGCTGGATCCCCTTTAACAATACGTCCTAAATATTTGGGAACACCTAATCCCAAGTTACGAATATCAATCCAAAATTTCAGTGGTAGTTTCTCGATTAGGAGGTAAACTTGAAGTCAGAAATTACACGAAAAATGACGACCTGATTCCTTCGGTTGTGGAATCTGGCCTTACAGCCTCCTGTAAAAAAAAGCCGAGCAGATGGCCAGTTTTCCTTTTACGACTAAGAAGAGGAGCAGCAGGTTCCTTGGAACTGGTAATGACAGATTTGTGGTACGTATACAGGAATTAGTTCTGAAGAGTGTGGGGACTGGGACTCCAAATTCCTGATTAACATTTAGAAAATTCCTGTAGTCTTCTAGGTATGAGAACTACCTTAAGCCAGGAAAAAATTAACAACGGCCCAGAAGTTTGATGGTCACATGCCAACTGATTTTCCTTGTTCCACATTGGTAACATGAGTAGAAACTTTCTGGGGACATAGTGTCCGAGATTCCTGTTTCGTTCTAAGAAGAACGACCAGATTGTTTCCCGTACTCTAGAAGTCCAGACACGTGGCTTCCAATAAAAAACCTCCAGAATGCTCATATGGACTTGAAAACCAAGACCCTGGTGCCCTCCCAAAAAATACCTTCTAAACATGGTGCAACATCTACACCCAAGGTTCTAATTCCGAATAACTGAACTACAATATGTTTGTGGAGTACGGGGTAACCCTGAACCCAGGACTTACATTCAAAACACCTGAGATGATTACTTGTTTCCTGGAATTTGGCGTTAGAGGAGCCAGAATGTAAATGGACTAGTAGTGCCATATTTTCGTCTAAACTATCGAGAGGACCAGAATGTTGTGGGACTTCTGAAATGTGTGATTCCTAATATGCCCATAGGTTACAGCTCTGAAAAATATGGGGACGTCGAAGTCCTAGTCTTGTAGGCCTTACCAAGATGCCCTGAACATTTTTGGAATTAAGGACTCATATAACCCAGATTCGTTATTCTTCCTTAGCAAGAGCCCGTGTAGTTTCTTGTATATGAGGACATCCATTCCCCAGATTCTTTCTTCGAAATCCTGATTCTTGTTTAGCTCTTAGCATGATGCCCAGAAGATTTTTGGAATTGAGGACTCATGAAAACCAGAGGATATGTAGTTTCCTGTGTATGAAAACTCCTTTACCAAGATTCCTGCTTCGAAACTCTGATTATTCCTTAGCCCTTAGAAAGACGCACTGTAGATTTTTTGGATCGAGGACATGTGTAACCCAGATTCCTTGTTCGTCCTTAGCAAGAGGCTGTGAAGTTTCCGGTATATGAGGACTCCCATTCTCCAGATTCGTGCTTCAAATCCCTGATACTATTTTCTCCCTTAATAAGACTATCAGTAGGTTTTTGGGGTTTGAGGGCTCATGTAACCCAGATTCCTTATTCTCCTGTAGTAAGAGGCCATGAAGTTTCCCGTATGTGAGGACTACCATTTTGCAAGTTCCTGCTTAATTCTCAGCAACACCCGAGATATTTCCTGATGAACATACAATTCCAGTTGTTTGGATATCAATAAAAAGAAGCCCAATATAGTACCTGGGAACTGTAATCCAAGCACCAGGTTCCCCTTAAGAAGACATCCTAAAAATGTGGAATATTCTAAACCCAATATCCCATTTTCCACCAGCCTGAACACAGGAAATTTGGGTATTTTGAGGTAACCTAAAGCGAGGGATTTTGTCGAAAAATGCCAGTTGATACCTGGGGAACTGGATTATTGCTGAAGATGTTGATAAGAAACAAACGAAATTGTAGGTCCAGAAACTCGATTAAAACTATCAAAAGGACCGGAATCTTCTTGGATCTGTAATAAGAGATTTTAGGTATCCACGTAGCAAGTAGCTCTGAAAAATGGAAGGACCTACAAGTCCAGAATCCTCATTAAACCTTATCAAGAGGCCATATAGATTTTGACGTTTAAGGAACCATGAACCCGCATTCTCATCTCGTTCTCAACAAGGTGCCCTGATTTTCCCTGAAGATTTGGATTTCAAAATTCTGTATGCATATAGACAGATGGCCAGCTGTTTCCCAAGGAGGTGGAATCCGTGATTCCTGGTTAACTTTAAAAATGTGTACTCCATGGTAAACATCCTCAAAACCAACAGGCCATATCAAATAGATTCACAAACGAAAGTTTTAGGATTGCAGGGTACATCTTAAGAGAAGAGTTACACACAAATATGGAGAGATGATGCCTTAGTCCGGTAATCTGGCTTTAGTTTTGCCGAGAAACCCAACTGAATTGCACAGACTGGTTCTTTGTTACAACAATCAAGAGGAGCAGAATGTTGCAGGGAATCTATAATGACACTTGTCCCTTCCATGTGGCAACGTGCTCTGAAGAACTTGGAGAACTAGAATCCCAGATTTCAGATAAGGCCTTATAATGGAGCCCTGTAGAAATGGATTGAGGCCTCCCATAACCCATATTCCTTTTTTTTATTATCAGGAAGACGCCCGTGCGTTTTCTGGTGACATGGAAGTACAAACACTTACATAACAATACATATGCCAAGAAGTTTCCCAGGGACCTGGAATCGAAGATTGCTGGTTCCCCCTTAAGATTACATCCTAAATATTTGGTAACCCCTAATCCCACATTCTCCATGTGAAAATGAAAGACCAGCAGTAGTTTCTGGACTATGAGTTAAACCTGAAGACAGTGATCACATTTACAAATGGTAGATGATTGTGTGGATTGTGTAATCTGGCCTTACAGGACCCTGTGAAACAAACGGACCAGTAAGCCAGAATCTCAGTTACAACTATCAAGAGGGGCGACACATTCCTGGGGAATGGCAATGCCCGATTTTTGGTATGCAGATAGGACGTTGCTCTGAATAATATGAGAGCCAGGAATCCCAGATTCCAGATTAGCATTTGCTAAAGTCCCTGTCGATTCCTAGGTATGAGCACTACCTTAAGCCACGGATAATTTAGCAAATGCCCAGATGCTTGCCAGTTATATAGAAAGCGAGTTTCCTGGTTCCTCTTTAGTAAACTATGTAGAATCTTTCAAGGGACACAGTGACCCAGCTTCCTATTTTGTTCTAAGCAAAACGACGAGATGTTTCCTGTTGGCCTAGAAGTCCAGACTCTGGTATACCCGTAGAAAGATGACAATAATATGCCAGAGGATGTGGAATCTAAGATTCCTGGTTCCCTCCCAATAATACCTCCTAAAAAATTGAACACCTAAACCCAAAGTCCTAATAACGAACAGCGGAGCCACAGCGTTTCTGAAGTATGAGATAACACTGAGGTCAGGGCTTACATACAAAAAATCTGAGAGAATTTCTAGTGTCCTGTATCTGGAGTCAGAGTCTCTGAGTATCTAAATGGACTTGTAGTGCCAAATTCTCGTTCACAACCATCAGGAGTACCAGAGTGTTGCTGGAGTCCAGGAATGATTGATTTGTAATATCCGCATAACAAATTGCTCTAAAACATGAGGGGTGCTCGAGGTCCTGATCTCATTTAGCCCTTATCCAGACGCACTGTAGATTATCAGTATTGAGGACCCATGTAGCCCAGATTCATTATTTATCCTTCGCAAGTGTCATGTAGTTTCCTGTATATGAGGATTCGCATTACCCAGATTACTGCTACATTCTGAGCAAGACACCAAGATATTTAGTGGTGATGTTGAATTCAAATTGCTTGGATATCAATTAAAAGACCCCCAGAAGTTTCCTGGGCAATTGGAATCCAAGATTCCTGGTTCCCTTTTACAAGACACCCTAATAATATGGGGACCTAGAAGCCCAGATTTCAGATTAAACCTCATCAACAGGCCCAGTAGTCTTCGGCGAATGAGAACTCCAAGAAACCAGATTCCCTTTTCGTTCTCAGCAAGATGCCTTGATTTTTCCTGTCTATGTGTATTCCAAAACCCTGTATACAAAAAGACAGGTGCCCACAAGTTTCCTAGGGACGGGGATTCCGTGATTCCTGGTTACCTTTAAAAATACTAACTAAGCCGGGCTCAGTGGCTCAGCCTGTAATCCCACGCCTTTGGGAGGCTGAGGTGAGTGGATTGCCTAAGCCCGCGGCTTCGAGACCCACCTGGGCAGTGACACCTCATCCCTACAATAAATCAAAAAATCAGCCAGGCATGGTAGCACATGCCTGTAATTCTGGCTGCTTGGAAGGCTGAGGCGGAAGGATCGCTGGAGCCCAGCAGGTCGAGGCTGTGGTGGCCGGAAGCGGCCACTGTACTCCAGTCTGGGTGACAGAGTAAGACTCCGACTCAAAAAAAAAAATAACTACTAAATATTTGGTAACTGCAAAACCATCGGCCCCTCTCAAAATAAAAGGACAAATGGAAGTTTCAGAATTGCAAGGTTCATCTTGAGATCAAGAGTTACATCCAAATATGGCAAGATGATCCTTTATGTGCTGGAATCTGGTCTTAGTTGTCCCGAGGAACCTAACGTTCTTGTAGTGCCAGATACCCGTTTAGAACTATCAAGAGGACCAGAATGATGCTGGAGTCCTGAATTGACTGATTCCTAAGATCCACATGCTAAATAGCTTCAAAACATGAGGGGAGCTTGAAGCCCTGATTCTTGTTTGTCCAGGAGCAAGACGTCCTGAAAATTTTTTTGGGTTGAGGACTTGTGTAACACAGATTTCTAATTCTTCCTTTGCAGGAGGCCGTATAGTGTCCTCTATATGAGGACTCCCTTTCCCCAGATTCTTGTTTCGGAGCCCTGGTTCTTGTTTAGCCCTTAGCAAGACTCCAAGTGGATTTTGTGATTGAGGAACCGTGTAAAACGCATTCCTTATTTTTCCTTAGTAAGAAGCCGCTAAGTTTCCTGTTATGAGGAGTTTGACCCACATTCCTGCTTCGAATCCCTTATTCTTGTTTAGCCCTTAGCAAGAGGCCCTGTACTTCCTTTGGGATAGAGAACAGGTGCAACACAGATTCTTTATTCTTTCTTAGCAAAAGGTCATGTATTTGCCTATATATGAGGACCCCATTTCTGCAGATCCATGCTTCAAAAACCCTGATTCTTGTTTACCCGATAGCAAGACGTCCTGAAGTTTTTTAAGGATTGAACACACGTGCAACGCAGATTCCTTATTCTTTCTTAGCAATAGGCTGTCCAGCTTCCTGTATTTGAGGACTCCCACTACCCATATTCCTACATTCAAAACCTTTTAGTTTCATGGTTACCTTTTAGTAAGATGCCCTGTGGATTTTTGGGCTGAGGACTCGTGCAACCAAATTTTCTTATTCTTTCTTAGGAAGAGGCCATGTAGTTTCCTGTATATGAGGACTCCCATTACCCAGATTCCTGGTACATTCACAGAAAGGCACTGAGATATTTCCTGGTGACCTAGAAATCCATTTGTTTGGATATCAAGAGAAAGACTTCCATAAGGTTATTGGGGAACTGGAATCCAAGAACCTGGTTCCCCTTAACAAGACCTCCCGAAAATGTGGACTCTCCTAAACCCATGTCTCAATTCCCAACAGCCCGACCAAAAGATATTTCTGTAGTTTGAGGTAACCTGAATCGAGGAATTTTGTACCAGCATGTCATTTGATTCCTGGGGTACCTGATTATGGTCCTAGATATTCATAGGACACAAAAGGATATTTGGGACGATCCTCCTTTACAACTAACAAGAGAATAGAATGTTCCTGGGGACCGGTAATGACCAATTAAGGGTATCTACGGAGCTAGTAGCTCTGAAAAATGTAGGGACCCTGAAGCCCAGATTGCAGTTTAAAACTTATCAAGAGGCCCTGTTGATTCTGGCGAATGAGGAGTCCTAGAACCGATATCCTTTTTGTTCTCGGCAAGATTCCCTGATTTTCCCTCGTGATATGGATCCTAAAACTCTGTATACAAATAGGCAAATGCCCAGAAATTACCTAGGATCGTGGAACCCATGAATCCTGTTTACGCTTAAAAGTACATAACAAATATTTGGCAACCTCAAAACGCCAGGCACCTATCAGAATAGGACAAACAGAAGTTTTAGGATTACAAGGTACATCTTAAGGCGATAGTTACATACTAATATGGTGATAAGATACTTTAGGTCATGGAATGTGCACTTTGTTGTCCCAAGGAACCCCACGGACTTGAGGGTCCACATTCCCGGTTACAAATGTCAAGAAGACCAGAAACTAGCTGAGAATATATAATGACAAATTTGTCATATCCAAGAGGCCTGTAGCCCTAAAAAATAAGTGGAAATAGAATCCCAGATTCCAGATTAGCCATTATTAGGTGTCCATGTTGAATTATTGGATTGGAGTCGCCCATAACCCAGATTCTGTTGTTTCAGAAAGACTCACAGAAGTTACCTGGTGACGTGGAAGTACACACTCTTATATACCAATAATCCTTACCCCAAATGTTCAGAAGGGCCCTGGAATCCACCATTGCTGGATCCCCTTTAAGAATACGTCCTAAATATTTTGGAACCCTAATCCCAAGTTACGAATACGAATCTAAAATTCCCGTAGTAGTTTCTGGATTAGGAGGTAAACCTGAAGTCAGAAATTACTCGAAAAATGGCGACATGATTCCTTGGTTTGTGGAATCTGGCCTTACAACCTCCTGCAAAAAAAGCTGAGCAGATGAACAGATTCTCTGTTACAATTAAGAAGAGGAGCAGCAGGTTCCTGGTAATTGGTAATGACAGATTTGTGGTACGTATGCAGGAATTAGTTCTGAAAAGTGTGGGGACTGGGACTCCAAATTCCTGATTAACATTTAGAAAATTACTGTAGGCTTCTAGGTATGAGAACTACCTTAAGCCAGGGAAAAATTTATAACTTCCCAGAAGTTTGCTGGTCACATGCAAACTGATTTTCCTTGTTGAACGTTGGTCACATGAGTAGAAGCTTTCTGGAGACATAGTGTCCAAGATTCTTGTTTCGTTCTCAGAAGAACGACTAGGTGTTTCCCTGTTCCCTAGAAATACAGACACGTGGCTCCCAATAGAAAACTCCAGAACGCTCCTATGCACTTGTAAACCCAGACCCTGGTGCCCTTCCAAATATACCTTCTAAACATGATTCATCATCTAAACCCAAGGTCCTAATTCCGAATAGCTGAACTACCAGAAGTTTCTGGATTATGAGGTTACCCTGAACTCAGGGCTTACATTCACAAAACCCGAGATGATTACTTGTGTCCTGGAATTTGGCCTTAGAGGATCCATAATCTAAATGGACTTGTAGTGCCATATTTTCGTTTAAACTATCGAGATGACCAGAATGTTGTGGGAATTCTGTAATGACTGATTCCTAATATGCACATAGGACACTGTTCTGAAAATTATGGGGACATCGAAGTCCGAGTCTTGTAGGCCTTACCTAAACATTTTTGGAATTGAGTCCGAGTCTTGTAGGCCTTACCAAGCCGCCCTGAACATTTTTGGAATTCAGGACTCGTGTAAACCAGATTAGTTATTCTTCCTTAGAAAGAGCCCATGTAGTTTTCTGTATATGAGGACTTCCATTCCCAGATTCTTGTTTTGAAATCCTGATTCTTGTTTAACCCTTAGCAAGACGCCCAGAAGATTTTTGGCCTTGAGGACTCGTGAAAACCAGATTCCTTGTCCTTTCTTAGGTAGATGTTGTGTAGTTTCCTTTATATGAAGACTCCCATTACCGAGAGTCATCCTTCGAAACTCTGACTCTTGTTTAGCCCTTAGAAAGACGCCCTGTAGATCTTTCGGATTGAGGACGTGTGTCACCCAGATTCCTTGCTTGTCCTTAGCAAGAGATTGTGAAGTTTCCTGTATATGAGGACTCCCATTCCCCAGATTCGTGCTTCAAATCCCTGATACTTTTTTCTCCCTTAGTAAGATTCCCTGTAGGTTTTTGGGATTTGAGGACTCGTGTAACCCAAATTCCTTATTCTTCCATAATAAGAGGCCCTGTAGTTTCCTGTATATAAGGACTCCCATTTCGCAAATTCCTACTTAATTCTCAGCAATTCCCGAGATATTTCCTGATGAACATAGAATTCCAGGTGTTTGGATATCAATAGAAAGGCTCCCATAAGGTTATAGATTTTGTGATTGAGGAATCTCGTGAAACAGATTTCTTGTTTTTTCCTTAGGAAGAAGCCTCGAAGTTTCCTGTTATGAGGAGTATTCCTCACATTCCTGCTTCGAATCCCTTATTCTTTTTTAGCCCTTAGCAAGAGGCCCAATATTTCTTATGAGATAGAGAACACTTGTCACACAGAATCCTTATTCTTTCTTAGCAAAAGGCCATGTATTTGTCTGTATATGAGGACACCATTTCCGCAGATTCGTGATTCAAAAACCCTGATTTGTGTTTAGCCTTTAGCAAGACGCCCTAAAGTTTTTTAGGGATTGAGGACATGTGTAACCCAGTTTCCTTATTCTTTCTTAGCAATCGGCCGTCTAGTTTCCTGTATTTGAGGACTCTCACTACCCAGATTCCTATATTAAAAACCTGATTCGTGGTTACCTCTTAGTAAGACGCCCTGTGGATTTTTGGCCTGTGGACTCGTGCAACCAAAATTCCTTATTCTTCCTTAGCAAGTGGCCGTGTAGTTTCCTGTATATGAGGACTCCCGTTTCCCAGATTCCTGCTACATTCTCTGCAATGCACTGAGATATTTTCTGGTGACTTAGAATTCCAGTTGTTTGGATATCAAGAGAAAGACTCCCATAAAGTTATTGGTGAACTGGAATCCAAGATTCCTGGTTCCCATTAACAAGACCTCTCCAAAATGTGGACTCTCCTAAACCCATGTCCCAATTCCCACCAGCCCGACCACAAGAAATTTCTGTAACTTGAGGTTACCTGAATCGTGGGTTTTGTACCAATATGCCATTTGATTCCTAGGAAACCTGATTATAGTCCTAGAAGGTCATAAGACATAAAAGGATATTAGGGACAGATCCTTGATTGCAACTATCAAGATATTAGAATGTTCCTGCGGATCTGTAATGACCGATTAAGGGTATCTCCGGAGCTAGTAGCTCTGAAAAATGTAGGGACCCTGAAGCCCAGATTGTTGATTAAACCTTATCAAGAGGCTCTGTAGATTCTGGCGAATGAGAAATCCTAGAAGCGGATTTCCTTTTCGTTCTCATCAAAATGTCCTGATTTTCCCTTGTGATGTGGATCCAAAAACTCTCTATACAAATAGGCAGATGCCCAGAAATTACCTAGGGTGGTGGAAACCATAAATCTTGGTTACCCTTAAAAGTACATAATATATATTTGGCAACCTTTAAACACCAGGCCCCTATCAGAGTAGAAGGACAAACAGAAGTTTTAAGATTACAAGGTACATCTTAAGGCAATAGTTACATACAAATATGTCGATAAGATTCTTTGGTTCCTTGAATCTGCCCTTTGTTGTCCTGAGGAACCCAACGGACTTGAGTGTCCACATTCTCGTTTACAACTATCAAGAAGACCAGAAGGTTGCTGAGAATCTGTAATGAAAAAATTGTCATATCCAAGAGGCCTGTAGCCCTAAATAATGTGTGGAAAAAGAATCCCAGATTCCAGATTAGCCATTATAAGGTGTCCATGTAGAATTCTTGGATTGACATCCGTAACCCAGATTCTTTTTGTTCTCAGTAAGACTCCCCGGAAGTTACCTGGCGACGTGGAAGTACAAATTCTTATATACCAATAATCATATGACCAAAAGGCCAGAAGGGCCCTGAAATCCAAGATTCCTGTATCACCTTTAAGAATATGTCCTACATATTTGGGAACACCTAATCCCAAAATAGGAATATCAATCTAAAATTCTAGTAGTACGTTCTGGATTAGGAGGTAAAACTGAAGTCAGAAATTACACGCAAAATGGCGACATGATTCTTTGGGTTGTGGAATCTGGCCTTACAGCCTCCTACAAAAAAAGTCGGGCAGATGGCCAGATTCTCTGTTACAATTAAGAAGAGGAGCAGCAGGTTCCTGGGAATCGGTAATGACAGATTTGTGGTACACATATAGAAATTAGATCTGAAAAGTGTGGGTTCTGGGACTTTTAATTCCTGATTGGCATTTAGAAAATTCCTGTAGGCTTCTAGGTATGATAACTACCTCAAGCCAGGGAAAAATTAACAACTGCTCAGAAGTTTGCTGGTCACATGCACACTGATTTTCCTTGTTCTGCATTAGTAACATGAGTAGAAACTTTCTGGGAACAGAGTGTCCTGTTTCATTCTCATAAGAACGACCAGATATTTCCCCGTAACCTAGAAGTTCAGACACGTGGCTCCCAATAGAAAGCATTCTGGAATGCTCCTATGGACTTGTAAACCAAGACACTGGCGCCCTCCCAAATATACCTTCTAAACATTGTGCAACTTCTAAACCCAAAGTCCTCATTCCGAAAAGCTGTACTACCAGAAGTTTAAGGAGTACGAGCTAATACTGAACTCAGGGCTTGCATTCAAAACACCCGAGATGATTACTTGTGTCCTGGAATTTAGTGTTAGAGGATTCAGAATCTAAAAGGACTTATAGTCCCATATTTTTGTTTAAACTATCAAGAGGACCAGAATGTTGCTGGACTTCTGGAATGAGTGATTCCTAATATGCACATAGGATACAGCTCTGAAAAATATGTGAATGTCGAAGTCCGAGCCTTGTTGGCCTTACCAAGATGCCCTGAACATTTTTGGAATTGAGGATTGAATAACCGAGATTCATTAATTTTCCTTACCAAGAGCCCATGTAGTTTCCTGTATATGAGGACACCCATTCCCCAGATTCTTGCTTCAAAACCCTGATTCTTGTTTAGCCCTCAGCAAGTCACCCAGTGGATTTTTGGCAGTGAGGACTCTTGAAAATCAGATTCCTTATCCTTTCTTAGGTAGAGGCTGTGTAGTTTCCAGTATATGAAGACTCCCATTAACGAGATTTCTGCTTCGAAACTCTGATCCATGTTTAGACCTAAGAAAGACGCCCTGTATATTTTTCGGTTCGAGGATATGTGTCACCCAGATTCCTTGATCGTCCTTAGCAAGAGGTTGTGAAGTATCCTGTATATGAGGACTCCCATTCCCCAGATTCGTGCTTCAAATCCCTGATATTTTTTCTCCTTTAATAAGACTCCCTGTAGGTTTTTGGGATTTGAGGACTCGTGTAACCCAGATTCCTTATTCTTCTGTAGTATGAGGCCATGTAGTTTCCCGTATATGAGGATTCCCATTTTGCAAATTACTGCTTAATTCTCAGCAATACCCGAGATATTTCCTGATGAATATAGAATTGCAGTTGTTTGGATATCAATAGAAAGACTCCCATATAGTACCTGGGAACTGTAATCCAAGCTTCCAGGTTCCCCTAAACAAGACATCATAAAAATGTATAATATTCTAGATCCAATATCCCAATTTCCAACAGTCGGACCACAGGAAATTTCGGTATTTTGAGGTAACCTGAACTGAGAAATTTGGTAGCAAAATGCTAGTTGATACCTGGGGAACTGGATTATGGCCGAAGATGTGGATAAGAAAGAAACGAAATTGTAGGTTCAGATACTCAATTACAACTATCGAAAAGACCAGAATCACTTGGATGTGTAATAGAGATTTTAGGTATCCACGTAGCAAGTAGCTCTGAAAAATGGAAGAACTTACAAGAGCAGATTCCTCATTAAACATTATCAAGAGGCCATATAGATTTTGACGATTGAGTACACCTGATCCCACATTCTCTTCTCGTTCTCAGCCAGAGGCTGATATTCCCTGACGATCTGGATTCCAAAATTCAGTATGCAAATAGACAGATGACCAGCTGTTTCCCAGGGACGTGGAATCCGTGATTCCTGCTTACCTTTAAAAATATGTAGTACATGCTTAGCAACCCCAACCCCCCAGGCCATATCAAATAGATTCACAAACGGAAATTTTAAGATTACATGGTACATCTTAAGACAAGAGTTACACACAAATATAGCGAGATGATGCCTTAGTCCTGTAATCTGGTTTTAGTTGTGCCGTGAAATACAACTGAATTGCATGAACTGGTTCTTTGTTACCACAATCAAGAGGACCAGAAGGTTGCTGGGAATCTATAATGACACTTGTTCTTTCCAAGTAGCAACATGCTCTGAAGATGTTGGAGAACTAGAAGCCCAGATTCCAGAAAAGACGTTATAACGGAGCCCTGTAGAAATGGATTGAGGCCTCTTTAACCCACACTCCTTTTTTTATTTTCTGGAAGACGCCCGGAAATTTTCTGGTGACGTAGAAGTACATACTCTTACATACCCATACACATACGCAGAGAAATTTCCCAGGGATCTGGAATCGAAGAATGCTGGTCCCTTCTTAAGAATACATCCTAAATATGTGGGAACCCCCAATCCCGCATTCTGAATTCGAAAACAAATGTCCAGCAGTAGTTTCTGGACTACAAAGTAAACCTGAAGCCAGTGATCACATTAACAAATGGCAGATGGTTGCGTGGATTGTGGAATCTGGATTTACAGGACCCTCTGAAACAAATGGACCAGTAGGCCAGATTCTCAGTTACAACTATCAAGAGGTGCACATGTTCATGGGGAACGGCAATGCCCATTTTGTAGTATGCATATTGGACGTTGCTCTGAATAATATGAGAACCAGGACTCCCAGATTCCAGATTAGCATTTGCTAAATTCCCTGTCGATTCCTAGGTATGAGCACTGCCTTAAGGCACGGATAATTTAGCAAATGCCCAGATGTTTGCAAGTTACATGGAACAGAGTTTCCTGGTTCCTCTTAGGTAAAACCTGTAGAAACTTTCAAGGGACACAGTGACCCAGATTCCTATTTCATTTTAAGCAAAACGACGAGATGTTTCCTGTTGTCCTGAAAGTCCAGGCTCTTGTATACCAGTAGAAAGATGACAAGAATATGCCTGGAGATGTGGAATCTAAGATTTCTGGTTCTCTTCCAATAATATCTCCTTAAAAATTTAACACCTAAACCCAAAGTCATAATATCGAACAGCAGAACCACCGAAGTTTCTGGAGTACGAGGTGACACTGAGGTCACGGCTTTCATACAAAAACTTCGAGAGAATATCTAGAGTCCTGTATCTGGAATCAGAGGTTCCGAGTATCTAAATGGACTTGTAGTGCCAGATTCTCGTTCACAACTATCAAGAGTACCAGAGTGTTGCTGGAGTCCAGGAATGATTGATTCGTAATATCCACATACCAAATACCTCTAAAACATGAGGGGTGCTCAAAGCCCTGATCTTGTTTAGCCCTTAGAAAGACGTGCTGTAGATTTTCGGTATTGAGGAACCATGTAGCCCAGATTCCTTATTCATTCTTCGCAAGAGTCATGAAATTTCTTGTATATGAGGACTCCCATAAACAGATTCCTGCTTAATTCTCCGGAAGATACCGGGATATTTCATCGTGATGTAGAATTCAAGTTGTTTGGATGTCAATTGAAAGACCTCCAAAAGTTTCCTGGGCAATTGGAATCCAGATTGGTGGTTCCATTGTACAAGACACCCTTACAATATGGGGACCTAAAAGCCCAGATTCCTGATTAAACCTCATCAACTGGCCCTTTAGACATTGGAGAATGAGAACTCAAGAACCCAGAATCCCTTTTCATTCTCAGCAAGATGCCTTGATTTTCCCTTTCCAGGTGTATTCCAAAACTCTGTATACAAAAAGACAGATGCCCACAAGTTTCCTAGGTTGGGGGAATCCGTGATTTCTGGTTACCTTCCAAAATACTTACTAAACATTTGGCAACTACAAAACACTCGGCCCCTCTAAAAATAAAAGGACAAATGAAAGTTTGAGAATTACAAAGTTCATCTTGAGACCAAGAGTTACATGCAAATATGGCGAGATGATTCCTTTTGTGCTGGAATCTGGCCTTAGTTTTCCAGTGGAACTAAACGGACTTGCAGTGCGAGATACCGGTTTACTACTACCAAGAGGACCACATTGTTGCTGGAGTCCTGTATTGACTGATTAATGATATCCACATGCTAAATAGTCCCCAAACATGAGGGGAGCTAGAAGGCCTGATTCTTGTTTGTCCATTAGCAAGACGTCCTGAGAATTTTTTCGGATTGAGGACTCGTATAACACAGATTCCTTATTCTTCCTTCGCTGGAGGCCGTGTGGTGTCCTGTATATGAGGACTCCCTTTCCCCAGATTCCTGTTTTGAAACCATGATTCTTGTTTAGCCCTTAGCAAGACGCCATATAGATTTTGGGACTGAGGAACCACGTAAAACAGCTTACTTATTTTTCCTTAGGAAGAGGCCTCGAAGTTTCCTTATGAGGAGTATTACTCACATTCCTACTTCTAATCCCTTATTCTTGTTTAACCCTTAGTAAGTGGCCCTGTAGTTTCTTTGGGATAGAGAACACGTGCAACACAGATTCCTTATTCTTTCGTAGCAAAAGGCCGTGTATTTGCCTGTATATTAGGACCCCATTTTCGCAGATTCATTCTTCAAAAATCCTGATTCGTGTTTAGAACTTAGCAAGACGCCCTGAAGTTTCAAGGGATTGAGGACACGTGTAACACAGATTCCTTATTACTTCTTAGCAATAGGCAGTCCAGTTTCCTATATTTGAGGAATCCCAATACCCAGATTTCTACATTAAAAACCTGATTCATGGTTACCTCTTAGTAAGACACCCTGTGGATTTTTGGGTTGAGGACTCATGCAACCAAAATTCCTTATTGCTTCTTAGCAAGAGGTCATGTAGTTTCCTGTATATGAGGACACACATTACCCAGATTCCTGTTACATTCTCAGCAAGGTGCTGAGATATTTCCTGGTGACCTAGAATTCCAGTTGTTTGGATATCAAGAGAAAGACTCCCATAAGGTTATTGGGGAACTGGAATCC
Source organism: Carlito syrichta (assembly GCF_000164805.1). Lineage (NCBI taxonomy): Eukaryota > Metazoa > Chordata > Mammalia > Primates > Tarsiidae > Carlito > Carlito syrichta. The sequence goes on from NW_007232614.1 coordinate 19,181, forward strand.
AAGATTCCTGGTTCCCCTTAACAAGACCTCCCCAAAATGTGGACTCTCCTAAACCCATGTCCAAATTTCCACCAGAAAGACCACAAGAAATTTCTGTAGTTTGATGTAACCTGAATCGACGGATTTTGTACCAATATGCCGTTTGATTCCTGGGGTACCTGATTATGGTCCTAGTTGTTCATAAGACATAAAAGGATATTTGGGCCAGATAAACGATTACAACTATCAAGAGAATAGAATATTCCTGGGGATCAATAATGACTGATTAAGGGTATCTACAGAGCCAGTAGCTCTGAAAAATGTAGGGAACCTGAAGCCCAGATTGCTGATTAAACCTTATCAGGAGGCCCTGTAGATCCTGGCGAAAGAGAACTACTAGAACCCGATTTCATTTTCGTTCTCAAGAAGAAGCCCTGATTTTCTCTCGTGATGTGGATCCAAAAACTTTGTATACAAATAGGCAGATGCACAGAAATTACCTAGGTTCGTGGAATCCATGAATCCTGGTTACACTTAGCAGTACTTAATAAATATTTGGCAACCTCAAAACACCAGGACCCTAAGGGACTAGAAGGACAAACCGAGGTTTTAGGATTACAAGGTACATCTTAAGGCGATAGGTACATACAAATATGGCGAAAAGTTCCTATGGGTCCTGGAATCGGCCCTTTTTTTTCCTGAGGAACACAACGGACTTCAGTGTCCACATTCTCAGTTACAACTATCAAGAAGACCAGAAGATGGCTGAGAATCTATAATGACAAAATTGTCATATCCAAGAGGACTGTAGCCCTAATGAATGTGTGGAAATGGAATACCAGATTCCAGATTAGCCATTACAAGGTGTCCATGTAGAATTCTAGAATTGGCGTCCCCCATAACCCAGATTCTTTTAGTTCTCAGTAAGACTCCCGGAAAACGCCTGGCGACGTGGAAGTACAACCTCTTATATACCAATAATCATAAGCCCAAAAGTTCAGAAGTTCCCTGGAATACAAGACTGTTGAATCCCCTTTAAGAATACGTTCTAAATATTGAGGAACACCTAATCCCAAGTTACAAATATCAATCCAAAATTCCAGTAGTAGATTCTGGATTACGAGGTAACCCTGAAGTTAGAAATTACACGAAAGTGGCGACATGATTCCTTGGATTGTGGAATCTGGACTTAGAGCCTCCTGCCAAAAAAGCCGAGCAGATGGCCAGATTCTCTGTTACAACTAAGAAACGGGGCAGCAGGTTCCTTGGAATCGGTAATGACAGGGTTGTGGTACGTATAAAGGAATTACTTCTGAAAAGTGTGGGGACTGGGACTCCAAATTCCCGATTAACATGTAGAAAATTCCTGAAGGCTTCTAGGTATGAGAACTACCTTAAGCCAGGGAAAAATTAACAACAGCCCAGAAGTTTGCTGGTCACATGCAAACTGATTTTCCATGTTCCACATTGGTAACATGAGTAGAAACGTTCTGGTGACATAGTGTCCGAGATTTCTGTGTCGTTCTCAGAAGAACGACCAGATGTTTCCCCGTTTCCTAGATGTCCAGACACGTGGCTCCCAATAGAAACACTCCAGAACGCTCCTACGTACTTGTAAACCAAGACCCTGGTGCCCTCACAAAAATACCTTCTAAACATGGTCCAACATCTAAACCCAAGGCCTTAATTCGGAATAAATGAACTACCAGAAGTTTCTGGAGTACGAGGTAACCCTGAACTCAGGGCTTACATTCAAATCACCCGAGATTATTACTTGTGTCCTTGATTTTGGCATTAGAGCATCCAGAATCTAAGGGGATTTGTAGTGCCATATTTTCGTTTAAACTATCAAGAGGACCAGAATGTTGTGGGACTTCTGGAATGAGTGATTCCTAACATGCACATAGGATACAGCTCTGAAAAATATGGGGACTTCGAAGTCCGAGTCTTGTAGGCCTAACCAAATCGCCCTGAACATTTTTGGAATTGATGACTCGTGTAAACCACTTTCTTTATTCTTCCTTAGCAAGAGCCCCTATAGTTTCCTTTATATGAGGACTCCCAATCCCCAGATACTTGCTTCGAAATCCTGATTCTTATTTAGCCCTTAGCAAGGCACCCAGTAGATTTTTGGCATGGAGGACTTGTGAAAACCAGATTCCTTTTCCTTTCTTAGGTAGAGGCTTTGTCGTTTCCTGTGTATGAAGACTCCCATTACCGAGATTCCTGCTTTGAAACTCTGATTCTTGTTTAGTTCTTAGAAAGACGCCTGGTAGATTTTTCTAATCAAGGTCATGAGTCACCCAGATTCCTTGTTCGTCCTTAGCAAGAGGTTGTGAATTTCCTGTATATGAGGACTCCCATTCCTCAGATTCGTGCTTCAAATCCCTGATACTTTTTTCTCCCTTAGTAAGACTCCCTGTAGGTTTTTTGGGTTTGAGGACTCGTGTAACCCAGATTCATTATTCTTCCGGATTAAGAGGCCACGTAGTTTCCCATATTTGAGGACTCCTATTTCACAAATTCCTGCTTAATTCACAACAATTCCCAAGATATTTCCTGATGAGCATATAATTCCATTTGTTTGGATATTAACAGAAAGACTCCCATATACTTTCTGGTTACTGTAATTCAAGCTTCCAGGTTCCCCTTAAAAAGACATCGTAAAAATGTAGAATATGCTAAACCCAATATCCCATTTTCCACCATCCTGACCACAGGAAATGTCGCTATTTTCAGGAAACTTGAAGCACGGGACTTTGTCGCAATATGCCAGTTGATACCTGGGGAACTGGGTTATGGCCGAAGATGTTGATAAGAAACAAACGAAATTGTAGGTTCAGATACTCGATTACAACTAGCGGAAGGACCGGAATCTTCTTGGATCTGTAATGAGAGATTGCAGGTATCCACGTAGCAAGTAGCTCTGAAAAATGGAAGGACCTACAAGCTCAGAATCCTCATTCAACCTTATCAAGAGGCCATATAGATTTTGACGATTGAGGACACCTGATCCTGCATTCGCTTCTCGTTCTCAGCAAGAGCCTGATTTTCCCTGGCTATCCGGATTCCTTAATTCTGTATGCAAATACACAGATACCTAGCTGTTTCCCAGGGATGTGGAATCCGTGATTCCTGGTCACATTTAAAAATATGTACTACATGCATAGCAACCCCAACCCCCCAAGCCATATCAAATAGATTCACAACAGAAGTTTAAGGATTACAGGGAACATCTTAAGACAAGAGTTACACACTAATATGGCGAGATAATGGCTTAGTCCTGTAATCTGCCTTTAGTTGTGCCGAGAAACCCAATTGAATTGCATACACTTGTTCTTGATTACAACAATCAAGAGGACCAGAAGGTTGCTGGGAATCTATAATGACACTGATCCTTTCCAATTGGCAACATGCTTTGAAGAATTTATGGGGATAGAAGCCCAGATTCCAGATAAACCCTTATAAAGGAGCCTGTAGAAATGGATTGAGGTCTTCCCTAACCCACATTCCTTTTATTTAGTATCAGGAATATGCGCGGACGTTTTCTGGTGATGTAGAAGTACAAACTCTTACATACCAATACACATACGCCAAGAAGTTTCTCCGGGACCTGGAATCGAAGATTGCTGGTTCCCCCTTAAGAATATATCCTAAATATGTGGAAACCCCTAATCCCATATTCTCAATGTGAAAACGAATGTCCAGCAGTAGTTTCTGGATTACGAGGTAAACCTGAAGCCAGTGATCACATTAACAAATGGCAGATGATTGCGTGGATTGTCAAATCCAGTCTTACAGGACCCTGTGAAATAAATGGACCAGTAAGCCAGATTCTAAGTTGCGACGATCAAGAGGTGCAACACGTTCCTGGGGAATGGAAATGCCTGAATTGTGGTATGCATATAGGACGCTGCTCTGAATAATATGAGAACCAGGACTCCCATATTCCAGATTAGCATTTGCTAAAGTCCCTGACAATTCCTAAGTATGAGCCCTGCCTTAAGCCACGGATAATTTAGCAAATGCCCAGATATTTGCAAATTACATGGAAACCGAGTTTCCTGGTTCCTCTTGGGTAAACTTTGTAGAAACTTTCAATGGATACTGTGACCCAGATACCTATATCGGTCTAAGCAAAAACGAAAAGATGTTTCCTGTTGGCCTGGAAGTCTAGACTTTTGTATACCCATAGAAAGATGACAAGAATATGCCTGGGGACGTGCAATCTAAGATTCCTGGTTCCCTCCCAATAATACCTCCTAAAGCAATTGAACCCCTAAATCCAAACTCCTAATCACGAACAGCGGAGCCTCACTAGTTTCTGGAGTACGAGGTCACATTGAAGTCAGGTCATACATAAAATCCGGGAGAATATCTAGTGTCCTTTATCTGGAATCAGAGGTTCCGAGTATCTAAATGGACTTGTAGTGCCAGATTCTCGTTCAAAACTATCAAGAGTACCAGAGTGTTGCTGGAGTCCAGGAATGATCGATTCGTAATATCCACATACCAAATACCTATAAAACATAAGGGGTACTCAAAGCCCTGATCTTGTTTAGCCCTTAGAAAGACACGCTGTAGATTTTTGGTATTGAGGACCTATGTAGACCAGATTATTTATTCATCTTTCAGAAGAGTCATGAAATTTCTCATGTATGAGGACTCCCATACACAGATTCCTGCTTAATACTCTGGAAGATACCGGGATATTTCATGGTGATGTGGAATTCAAGTTTTCTGGATGTCAATTGAAAGACCTCCAGAAGTTTCCTGGGTAATTGGAATCCAATATTCCTGGTTCCCTTGTACAAGACACCCTTACAATATGGGGACGTAAAAGCCCAGATTCCTGATTAATCCTCATCAAGAGGCCCTTTAGACTTCAGAGAATGAGAACTAAAGAACCCGGATTCCCTTTTTGTTCTCAGAAAGATGCCTTGATTTTCCCTGTCCAGGTGTATTCCAAAACTCAGTATACAAAAAGACAGATGTCCACAAGTTTCCTAGGTTCGGGGAATCAGTGATTCCTGGTTAACTTACAAAATACTTACTAAACCATTGGCAACTACAAAACACTCGACCCCTCTCAAAATAAAAGGACAAATGGAAGTTTGAGAATTACAAAGTTCATCTTGAGACCAAGAGTTACATGCAAATATGGCGAGATGATTCCTTTTGTGCTGGAATCTGGCCTTAGTTGTCCTGTGGAACCCAACGGACTTGCAGTGCGAGATACCCGTTTACTAGCACCAAGAGGACCAGAATGTTGCTGGAGTCCTGAATTGACTGATTAATAATATCCACATGCTAAATAGCCCCAAAACATGAGGGGAGCTAGAAGGCCTTATTCTTATTTGTCCATTAGCAAGACGTCCTGAGAATTTTTTTTGGATTGAGGACTCGTATAACACACATTCCTTATTCTTCCTTCGCTGGAGGTCGTGTAGTGTCCTGTATATGAGGACTCCCTTTCCCCAGATTCCTGTTTTGAAACCATGATTCTTGTTTAGCCCTCAGCAAGACGCCATGCAGATTTTGGGACTGAGGAATCACGTAAAACAGCTTCCTTATTTTTCCTTAGGAAGAGGCCTTGAAGTTTCCTGTTATGAGGAGTATTACTCACATTCCTACTTCTAATCCCTTACTCTTGTTTAACCCTTAGTAAGTGGTCCTGTAGTTCTTTTGGGATAGAGAACACGTGCAACACAGATTCCTTATTCTTTCATAGCAAAAGGCCGTGTATTTGCCTGTATATGAGATTTCCGCAGATTCATGCTTCAAAAATCCTGATTCGTGTTTAGCACTTAGTAAGATTCCCTGAAATTTCAAGGGACTGAGGACGCGTGTAACACAGATTCCTTATTTTTTCTTCGCAATAGGCAGTCCACTTTCCTATATTTGAGGACTCCCAATACCCAGATTTCTACATTAGAAACCTGATTCATGGTTACCTCTTAGAAAGACACCCTGTGGATTTTTGGGCTGAGGACTCGTGCAAACAAAATTCCTTATTCCTCCTTAGCAAGAGGCCATGTAGTTTCCTGTATATGAGGACACACATTACCCAGATTCCTGCTATATTCTCATCAAGGTGCTGA
>NW_007232615.1:0-11834 GCF_000164805.1 Carlito syrichta
ACACCAAACTATTAGCTGGGCATGGTGGTGAACGCCTGTAGATCCAGGTACTTGGAGGTTAGTTTGAATGATCACCTGAATCCAGTAGGTTGAAGTTATGATGGCTTTGAGCATGCCACTGCATTCCAGCCTGAGCAACAGAGTGAAACCCAACTCAAAACAAAAAAACAGAAAGAAAGTAAGAAAGAAAGATTTGACAGGAATTTATATTTAAAAAATGAATCATAATTTCTTAATTTAATTTTTTGTATTTTTAGCCAGTCTGACTCTGTTGCCCAGGCTGGAGAGCAGTGGCATGCTCATGGCCACTGCAGCATCAGTCTGCTTGGCTCAGACGATCCTTCTGCCTCAGTCTTCCCAGTAGCTGGAATTACAGGCTTTAGCTACAAAGTAGGTGGAAATATAGGCATGCACCAACATGCCTGTCTAGTTTTTTTATTTATTGGAGAGGATGGTCTTCCTAGACGCCCAGGCTGGTCTCCAATCCCTTGACTCAGGAAATCCTCTCACCTCTGCCTGCCAAAGTGCTGGGATAACAGGGGTGAACCACCTCACCCAGCTAAAGCAGACATTTTAAAAATATTTTTTTAAAGGTCCAGGCAAGGTGGCTCATGCCTGTCATCCCAGCACTTTCATAGGTCAAGGTGAGAGAATTGCCTGTTTCCAGGTGTTAGGAAATGGTTTGAGTAATTCGGTGAGTCCTTGACTCTAAAATAAAAATAAAAATATTAGCCGGACAGGGTAGCACATGCCTGTAATTCCAATTATTTGGAGGTTGAGGCGGAATGATTGCCTGAGCCCAGTAGGTTGTGGCTGCAGTGGCCTTGAGCATGCCACTACATTTGAGCCTGAGCAACAGAGTGAGAAACCAACTCATAGAAAGAAAGAAAGAAAGAAAGAAAGAAAGAAAGAAAGAAAGAAAGAAAGAAAGAAAGAAATGGCTGATATTTATATCAAAAAATTGAATCCCAATTCTTTTATTTATTTTTTTGCAAATCTCACTCTGTTGTCCAGTTTGGAGTGCAGTGGCATGCTCATGGCCACTGTAGCCTCAGTTCTGGGCTCAGGAGACCCTTCTGCCTCAGTCTTCTCAATAGCTGGAAATAAAGGTTATATAATCACTGGAAATACAGTCATGCAACACCTTTCCACCTAGTTTTTTATTCATTGTAGAGCAGAAGTCTCATCAATTTTCCCAGGCTGGTCTCGAGCCCCTGGGCTCAGGCAATTGAATTGCCTCTGCCTGACAAAGTTCTGGGATGACAGGTTTGAGCCACCTCACCCAGATAAAGCAGATATTAAAAAAAAAGATGACTGGGCATGGTGGCTAATGCAAGTCTTTCCAGCACTTTTGGAGGCTAAGGTGAAAGGATTGCTTGAATCCAGGTGTTCCAGACAAGTTTGGGTAATTTGGTGTGATCTCCTCTCTATAGTAAAAATCAAAACATTAGCCACGCATGGTGGCACATGCCTGTAGCTCCAGTTACTTGAAGGTTGAGGCAGAATGATCACCTGAGCCCCGTAGGTCAAGGCAGCAGTGGCCGTAAGCATGGTACTGCATTCCACCCTGAGCAACAGAGAGAGAAATTGACTCAGAAAAAAAAGAAAGAGTGAAAGAAAGATTTGGTTGGAATATATTTCAAAAATTTTATGCTAATTGTTTAATTTTTTTTAAACCAGTCTCACTCTGTTTTGCAGACTTGAGAGCAGTGGCATACTCATGGCCACTGCTGCCTCGGTCTGTCTGGTTCAGGTGATTCTGCTTCAGTCTTACTAGTAGTTTGAAGTACAGACTTTGGCCTACAAAAAGCTGGAAATACATACATGCACCACAATGCCTGGCTAGTTGTTTTATTTATTGTAAAGCACAGGCCTTGCCTAGTTGTCAAGGTGCCCTTGAAGTCCTGGTCTCAGGCAATCTTTTCAGCCAATGTGCTGGGATGTCAAGTGAAACCAACCTCACCCTGCTAAAGCAGGCATTTAAAAAAGGCCTGGCATGGTGGCTAATGTCTGTCATCCCAGCACTTTGGGAGCCCAAGGGGAGAGGAATGCTTGAGTCCAGGTGTCCAAGACAAGTTTGGGCAATTTGGTGAGAACTCATCTCTACAATACAAATAAAAATATTATTTGGCCATGGAGGTGCATGCCTGTAGTTTCAGCTACTTGGAGAGGGAGATGGAAGGATTGCCGGAGCCTAATAGGTCCAGGCTGCATTGGCCGTGAGGTTGCCAATGCAATCCAGACTGGACTACAGAGTGAGAAACTGACTCAGGAACAAAAGAAAGAAAGAAATATTTGGCTAGAGTATATATCAAAAAAATGCATCCTAATTCTTTTATTTATTTATTTATTTATTTATTTATTTATTTATTTGCCAGTCTTACTCTGTTTTTCAGACTGAAGTGCAGTTTCATACTCATGGCCACCACAGCCTTGGTCTGCTTGGCTCAGGTGATCCTTCTACCTAAGTCTTCCCAGGAAATGAAACTACAGGCTTTGACCCTCAAAGTAGGTGGAAAAATAGTCATGCACCACCATGCCCAGCGAGTTGTATTATTTATTGTAGAGCACAGGTCTTTCCTAGTTGCCAAGGCTGGTCTCGAAGCCCTGGGCTCAGGTAATCCTCTCTCCTCTGCCTACCGAAGTGCAGGGATGACAGCTGTGAACCACCTCACCCATATATTCTTTTTTTGTTTTGTATTGACTGGTTTTTTTTTTAACAAAGCCTAGACTGTTCTAAAATCCTTGACTCAAGCAATCCTCCTGAGTCAGCCTCCCAAAGTGCTATGATGACAAGGAAGAACCACTAAGTCTGACTAATTATTTTAATTTAGTTTAGTTTAGTTCAGTCTATTTAATTTTATTTCATTTCATTTTATGGTATTTTGTATAGACAGAGTTTTTCTATGAAGCCCAGGCTAGCTTAAAACTCCTGACCTCAAGCGATCCTCCAGCCTCAGCCTCCCAAAATGCTGGATGACAGGCAGTAACCACTAAGTCTGGCTAATTATTTATTTTAATTTAGTCTAGTGTAGCTTACTTTTTTTTTTTTTGAGACAGGGTTTTGCTATGATTCCCAGACTTGTCTCAAACTCTTTGTCTCCTGCAATCCTACCACCTTAGCCTCCCAAAGTGCTGGGATGACACGCAGAAACCATTAAGTCTGGCTAATTATTTCAATTTACTTTATTTTATATTTTATTTAATTTTACTTTAATATTTTATGGCTTTATTTTGTAGAGACAGGGTTTTGCTATGAGGCCCAGGTCAGTCTCAAATTCCTGGTCTCAAGCTATCCTTCCGCCTCTGCCACCCAAAGTCCTTCAATGATATGCAGGAACAATTAAGTCTGGGAATTATTGTATATTATTTTATTTTATTTTAATTTATCTTATCTTATTTTACTTTATTATTTTATTTTTTAAATTTTGTATAGACAGGGTTTTCTGTGAGTTCCAAGTTAGTCTCAAACCCCTGGCCTCAAGCGATCCTCCCACCTCAGCCTCCCAAAGCCGTGGAATAACAGGCATGAATCATTAAGTCTGGGTAATTATTATATTGCATTTTATTTCATTTTAATTTATCTTATTTTATTTTACATTACTATTTTATTTTTTAAATTTTGTATAAATAGGATTTTCTATGAGTTCCAGGCTAGTCTCAAACTCCTTGCCTCAAGTAATACTCCCACCTCTGCCTCCCAAAATTCTGGGAGGCCAGTCTGGAACCTCTAAGTCAGACAGATGGGTTTCTTGCATTCATGATGCTTATGTTCCAAAGGATGACAAGTTTCTGAAAAATTCTTTTTTGCTATGAAAGGTGATTGTTTCTGGCTGTGCACCCAGAGCTGGTGTCAGTGGACACCAGCCTGCCATCTGCTTTTCTCCAACACAGCCATGCCCTCATGTATGCTTCCCTCTCTGGTTGCTTCCTTGCCCCAGGGCAGCCAGGAGCAGTCACCACGGAGGCCGTGTGACCCTCCAAACCCTTTAAAGATGAGTTTCCAATCCCTGGCCTGGAGCTAGGTGTGTTCCTTCATTCTTTTCATAGACAGCCACAGCCTAGGCTCTGGTGACAGGGATGAGGGGTGGGGGTGGGGGTTCCAGGTAAGCAGGTTGACAAAGAAGCCAGAGCTGAGACTTCCAGGAGAGGGAGGAAAGAAGGAAATAGCCATGAGGGGCATGAGATTTTCCCCTGCAGCATGGAAAAGGCAGGGAGTGCTCCAAAGCTGCAGGCAGCTGAGCCATCCTGCTGGGAGGACCCTGGAGGGGGAGGCAGTGGATGGTGGACAATCTATTGTGAGCCAAACTATGTCCTCCCCAAATTTATGGTGCAGTTCTAAGCTCCAGTACTGCACAATGTGATCCCATTTGGAGGTGGGACCCTTACATTAACATGAGGTTACTGGGGTGGACCCTAGCCCAATAGGAGAGGGTCTGTATGAGATGAGGAGATGTGGTCACATGAGGATGTGGGGGAGGTGGCTATCCATACACCAAGGAGGGAGGCCTCAGAGGAACCAGCCTGCTCATGTTCCTGACCCTTAAGGGTCTGCTTGACTCCCATGCATCCTTTGCCTGCCCAGTGCTGTTTGCGCCAGTAGAGCGAGTTCAACAAAACAGAGCAGAAATTTTATCTGGGGATCAAAGAATGGAGAAGGGGGTCTCGTGCTCAAAGTACCTTCTCTGGGGGGGGTTGGTAAAGGGGGATTTGAAGGGCTCTTGGGGCAGGTAGGTGGAGATGGGAGAGGGGACTCTTGGAATGGGCTCTCCTGTGACAGGTGACACTTTGAATCTAGCCTTCTTCTGGCCTCTGGGACATGGCAACTGCCCATACAGTTGGTGTCTTGGGAGGCTCAGGGTTGTGGGCCCAGTGGGTGCTGCACACTCAGCACTGCCACCTCAGGGGATTCCCCCTAGCTCCCTGAGCCCCAGTGAAGGGAGAAAAAGTGAGATCTTTCCTACCCATCTCATGACTGAGACCCCCTAACACAACACAGGTTAACAAGAGAAAAAGCATTTTGTCCACTTTGCGAGCCATTAAGGAACCCCTGAGGCTGGTAATTTATCAAGAAAAGATGTTTATTTGGTTAATGGCTCTGCATGGTGCTGGCACCTGCTTGGCTTCTAGTGAGGCCTCAGGAAGCTTTTACTCATGATGAAGGGGGTGGGGAGCCAGTGTGTTACATGGCAAGAGAGGAAGCAAGAGAGAGAGGCGGTGTCAGGCTCTTGAAACACCCAGTTCACCCATCACCATGGGGAGGACACCAAGTCATACATGAGGGACCAGATCCATGACCCAAACACCTCCCGCCAGACCTACCTCCAACACTGGGGGTCAAATTTCAACATGAGACTTGGAGGGGACAAATATCTAGATTATCAAAAAACATCATGGATAATTGGAATATAAATGGTATGTGGCACCAGAACCTTAAAGAATGAAAACCCAGAGTCAAGAAGTCTGTGTGTCTCTGTGCTTGTGTTTGAAGAGGGGACAGTACTGGGAAGTGTGATAGGAAAGTAAAGGGGTGTGAGTCAATTGAGGCAGGGTTCTGCAAGGTTTATCTGTTCAGGGTCTTGGTCTCCTTGTGATATTCCTTCCTCCAGGTATGGGGCAGGACACCTGTCACATGAGGATCTTCTGGGAGAAGGAAGGGAGAGGCCTGAGGCTTAGGGGCTGCTTTGGGGAAGAAGGGGTGTGGGGAGAGTGGCCTTTCTGCTTCCATTGTTTGCTCAGTGTCCATGGTGCCTACAGTTCCCCACCCCAGTCTCTCATTTGGACACAGAGCCAAGTGGTGCTGCCCCCTGGCAAAGTGGGCATTGTGTGGAACAGATGAGCCCCCAGATCCTTGCTCCTTTCTGATGTCACTCCTGCCAGCCCCAAGAGCTGGCTCTTGCCAACTGGAACAGATCTCAGGTTCCTCTAAGGACTGTCCTGTCTATGAAGAAGGGTGTGGTCTTGTTCCTCAGGCCATCGTGGGGAGGAGAGCAGCTTTGTGTCTTACCCTGTGGCCCTGGCAAGATTCCCTTGGCATGTCCAAAACTCACTCTGCTTGATCAGGGTTCTGTCTCCAGCCAGGATCCCCAGGCCAGAGCTGTGGGTGGAAGGCCAGGGACCAGCTATCTCCAACTCTTCTCCCCAGGCCTGGGTACAGATGCGAGGACCCTGTCATCCACCTCAGCCTGTCCACTCCTCCCAGGGCCTGTTCAGCTCCCTAACCAGAGGCAGAAACTTAGGTGCAGGGAGTATCTGAGCTGCTCCAGCTACTTTACCTCACTGTTCTCAAAATAACCCCAAATGGTTTGGCTATGCCTATTTTACAGATGAGGAAATGAAGGCTCAGAAAGGTGAAAACACGTATTCAAGGTCATGTAGCTACTAGTGCAAAGATCTACACCCCAGGTTCTGCTGATCCCAAGCCAACATCCTTTATCACATGGATTGTGTCCTAGTTGGGCATTAACTAGTGCAATGAAGGGACAATGGACAGAGAAGGGCTGCATCCGTGTGCCCTGCTCCTAGTCCAGGGTCTCAGCTGGAGTCCCCACCTTCTCAGCCCCTTTGTCCTGGACTCCCCCTTGTGCTCTCACAGGCTGACCCCCTGTGTATGGCCAGCTGGAGGTAGAAGTCATCACTCACCTCTTGGACACTCTCCTCTGGCTGTTTCGATGACTATGCTGCCTCCGATCTGCTGTGAAATTTTGTGGTCCCTCTCCTCTCAGTACCCAAGAGTCAGTAATGATGGGGCAAAGACTGCCCAAGTTAACAAGTCTAAATGCCTCACCAGTGATGGAAATCCACCCATCCATCCACTTACCTCATCAGCATGACTGCCCACCCTTGCCATGCAAACCCATCTATCCACTCATTCATCCATCCATCAATCCATGTATCCATGTATCCATCCATCCATGAATTCATGCATACATACATCAGCACATGTATCCATGCGTTCATCCACTTGTCCATTCATCCACCCATCCATCTATCCATCCATCCATCTATTCTTGCCTCCCTCCCTCTCTCCCTCCCTCTCTCCCTCCTTTCCTCCTTCCCTCCGTGCATCCCTGAATCCATCCATCTACTGAGCAACTACTCTGAGCTGGTCCTGGGTCAGGGTTGGATATATAGAGATCACTATGTAAGTACCTGTCCATAATATTCTGATAGTCTGGAAAAAGATCTGCAAAAATTTGTCCCAGGCTCAAATGCTTCAGGACTCAGGTTGAAAAGAAGTCATGCCTGCTGGTCACACTGGTGCTCAGGAGGCAGAGTCTGTCACTGAGCAGCATCTTACCACACAGACAGGGGACATGGCAAAGGTGGGAGAAGGTTCCCATCCTTGCAGTGTGAGAATGATCTGCTTCCATGAGTGGGTAGATACAAGTTCTTTGGAAGGCTATGGTCTTTCTGACCACAGAGAATATGTCATGCACATAACAGGTGTCTATTAAATACTTTTGAGTAAATGAATGATGCTTAAAGAGAAAGGAAGGGAGCCGAAAGGAAGAGCTATTCTTGAACACCTACCAGGTGTTGCACGTTGAACTAAGCAATTAATCATCATTATCTGACTTCCCAGACCATGAGGTAAAATGGAACTTCCATTTCATAGATAAAAAAGCTGAGACCAAGAAAGCTAAGGGCATTTGTCTTATGTCCATAGAAATCTTGGGATCCCTACCTCCCCCATTTCCCTCTTGGTGCTTGGCCTGTGTGGCCAGAGATTGAGAGGTGAGGAGATAAGAGGAACTCAACTTCTCAGCAGGAAAATCTGTTACCCACCCTGAGTTACTAAGTTGTCCCTGAACACATGTTTCTGGATATAGGTGGCATTTAACACTATGCTCTTGGACAAGATCACCTTAGAGACAGGTGATCTTGAGGCAAAGAAGGTGATCCTCTGGCTGGGGTGCTCAGAGTGACTCTTTAAGCATCCCTCTTACTGTGACCTGGGCTGACTCCAGACCTGTGTTCTCTCACTTCTTGGAAGACGGATGACAGGCTCTGACCATCCTGCCTCAGTCACCCTTGTGTCCTCAGGGTTAAGTGGAAACAGGCACTTGGCAAGTCATGGTGGGTGATGGCCTGATCACACTAGGGACTGAGTGGGCACTTAGGATGACTCCCATCAGTGCCATGTCCAGCTTTTGACAAAGCACCTCCAAAGACATCAGCTCCTCTTCTCCAACACAAGTGTGTGCAGCCTTGTGGCATGGGGCATGCTGTGACAAACCCATGTGTATTGCCCCCAGGTAGTGCCATCAGGGGACTGTTTGGTGACACCAGGGAGGAGTCTGGCTTGAGATGGGTCTTCAATCTGGTCTCATGTGGCTGAGCTCCCTTTACAGCTTGTCATCCCTTTACCACAGGAACATGAGCAGTTATGCCACCTCTCTGAGACCAGGTCCCCTTATCTTCAAGATGTCACAAGCACACCCGTCTTGTGGGGTTCCTGGAGTGCCCAAACCTGTGGAGCACCTGTAACCAGGCCTGAGAAGAACAGGATGGAGAACGTGTCCTAGGGTCACAGCACTGAACCCATCAGGTCCTGGCTTTTCTTTGATGAAAGACTTTTTATTACTGCTTGTGTCTAGGTACTTGTTTTATTCGTCTATTCAGGTTTTATAGTTCTTCATGGTTCAATCTTGGGAGGCTACACGAGTCTAGGAACTTACCCTTTTCTTCTGGATTTTCCAGTTTATTATCAAGGAGTTGCACATAATTGTTTCTAATAATTATTTGAATTTCTGTGGTATCAGTTGTAATGTTTCCCTTTTTATCTGTGATTTTTTAATTTTTTTTGAGTTGTAGTCTCACTGTCGCCCAGACTGGAGTACAGTGGCCGCTCCCGGCCACCGCAACCTCGACCTGCTGGGCTCCGGCGATCCTTCCACCTCAGCCTTCCAAGTAGCTGGAACTACAGACTCACACTACCATGCCCAGCTAATTTTTTGATTTATTGTAGAGATGAGGTCTCGCCAAGTTGCCTGGGAGGGTCTCGAACCCGCGGGCTCAGGCAATTCACTCACCTCAGCCTCCCAAAGGGAGCCACCGAGCCCGGCTTATCTGTGATTTTATATATTTAGGTCTTTTCTCTTAGTCTGACTAAAGGTTTGCCCAATTTTATCTTTTCAAAAAACCAACTTTACATTTTGTTGATCTTTTGTATTTATTAATCTCAATTTCATTTATTTCTGCTCTAATCTTTACTATGTCTTTTCTTCTACTAACTTCAGGTTTGGTTTGTTCTTACTTTTATAGTTTTTTTAGGAAATAAGACTAATTGGAGCAGTTTTGAGTACGAAAAATATGACTTATCTACTGCTATTGGAAGAGCCTGTACCACAGCAGATAGACTTCATGTACACATAATAATTATCATGTAAACCTGTCTTAAAGTTATAGAAATCCTTTTAAATGCCTCTTATTCTCATATACTGCCTTGACAGACATAGAGTTTTCTTTTCATTTTTAAATTTTTCCCTTTGCTTTTGATTCTTCCACATCACAATACTTGAAGATATATTTGTGAAGAAGCAAAAGTAATCTGGTGAATATAAATGTGAACAATGCATCAAGTTCCCTTTTTCCTTGATGAATCTTATGTGTTCATTCAATAAACTACCATTTGAATTTTTGAGAAAACACTAAATATTTTAGGAAATGAATAAATATAGACAAATTAATAAAAACAAAACATTTTAATGCTTTATTTCAAAAATCTGTTTTTGTCATAAAGTCATATATTTGTATTTAGTTAAGCTTACTAATTGCATAGTACACACACAAGTTTGTATTTATATTGCATTTTTGGCAAGTTAATAAGCAGGAAAGTTAAGAATAGAAAAAACTAGCCGAGCTCGGTGGTGCAGCCTATAATCCCATGCCTTTGGGAAGCTGAGGTGAGTGGATTGCCTGAGCCCATGGGTTTGAGACCTGCCTGGGCAGCAAGACCTCATCTCTACAATAAATCAAAAATTCAGCCGGGTGTGGTAGCATGCACCTGTAATTCCAGCTACATAGAAGATTGAGGCAGAAGGATCGTCGGAGCACAGCAGGTCGAGGCTGCAGTGGCTGGGAGCAGCCACTGCACTCCCTGTCTGGGTGACAGAGTGAGACTCCCACTCAAAAAAAAAGAATAGAAAAAACTGACTTTGCACAGATATAGGTAAAAAATGTTGGGAATATCTAAAAATCTGATAATGTTGTAAAGTAATGCAACAACTCTGTAAGAACATAAAGCATACATAAAAAATTTTCCTGGGATTTTATAAGTAGTCTCCAAAGCTTAGAAATTTTGTAAATTAAGAAAAATACAAATTTAATGACATGGCTGGGTAACACCAAATAAATGGAAGAAATTTGGAAAATCTATTTTCTGTAAAAAAATAACTGTTCTGGAAATATACTAAAGAAAGCTGAGCAGGCAATCACACACACACATTTTTGCAATAGAGGGAAATGCACTGATGCTATGTTTCACCCACATTACAAATCTCTCCAGGGCTGGCTCTTACCATATTAATCAAGAATTAACTTTAATCATAAATCCTTTTATAGACACAGCAAATGGTAGCTGATTTTCATATAATGTTATGCATTGAGCTGGGTCACCTACTCACAGTCTCTGGATTGGCCAACTAGAAAAAATTCAATGGTTACCCTGTGGGGTCCCAGGTCAGCTGTAAGTGTACTGGAAAACTATGATCACATCCTGGATAAAAGAAAGAGAGGTGAAATCTTTATAGGAGAATCATAATTCTCTGGGTCAGGAGCTGTGGGAGCCCCTGTAAATCTGAAAGAGACTTTTGTCATGGAACAGAAGGCAATGAAGGACTAGGACCAAGCTTTGGGTATGCAAGAGTTCCTGCTTCGGGAGTTGATAGTAGAATGGGCAGCTCACAAAGGCCATAGTGAACACCAGGATCTGGTCTACAGGACTGCAACAGTTGGCGCTGCCAATCTGGCACTGTTCTGCTCTGATATCAGGAGGCGAAAGCCCTTCTAACCTTTCCTGGACTTGCAAGACCAGTTACCTGCCAGCTTTGTCTCTTCACTGCCTTGGTCTGGCATTTGAAATGGAACACAGGTCTCCAAAGTGCTTCCTGTCTCTATGGAAACTGGCAAGCAGTACCAGACCAGCAGCCACACTCCTCAGTGACTGGGAAGAGTGGTGGCACAGAAGGTGGATACCAGGTGTTGTGCTCCAAAAGGCAGACTGAATGCTAAAAGGATGAAGTAGAGTCAAAGAAAAGTAAAATTGGATGTGAAAACACAGGAAAGCAGAAAGCAATGTAATAAAACAGCAGGGGAAAATGACTAGAGAATTCTAATTCTAAGGAACAGAGGTGCATCCCAAGAGTGGAATCATTTTGCACTTGGTTATCAGTCTTAATTTTTCCTCTACTTTCTTTCCTCACGTGACAGAGCATTCATCACCTTCTCTGGGGAATTTTAAGTCTGCATTAATGACATTTGTAATTTTCAATCCAATAGACTTGAGAATGCAATATGTGTGCTTCAGAACCCCACAAATACTGAGTCACAACTTTCAAAATAGAAGGTTGTTTGTTTAGAATGCCTCCCATAATTTACTGGAAGTAATAGCATGCTGTGTGTGTATTTAGATATATTTTAGACTCAGATTTAGGCAACAAGAATGATCTTGAACTTTCTAAGATGAAGGTTTTTGAATAAATACCCCTAACCGGTTTATGGACCAGACTTGAGGGGGAGAAGGGAAGAGATAGCAGAAAAGCTGAAATAAATAGTTGAGAGGAAGTTCCCAAAGAATAGTAGCCTAGCTTTGTACTTCATTTAAAAATATG
>NW_007232616.1:0-9056 GCF_000164805.1 Carlito syrichta
GGGAGCTTTTCTGTCCTCTCAATAAATCCTGTTTTCTAATAAAAAATATCAATAGTTTCTGAAAATGTATTAACTATGGAAACGTGTATGTGGAATATAGTGCAGTGTGTATATATCATATAGGTCTCAAGAAGAGAATGGAAAATCACTTTTAAACTATAATCTCAAGTATAATTGAATAGTAGCCTGTCAGTAAGTTATTGTTGCATGACCGAACTTTGTATTTGGTGGGCTTTGCTATTTTTATTAATTTTTCTAAATTTCCTTTTTTTCCCCTGTAAGTTTTTTATTTTAAAATTGTGGGGTAGATTAAGGGTTAGGTATAAAAATAATCATTGTGTAGATACCCTTGTTGATGGGGTGTGTCCCCCCTTCCCCAGGCAGTTTCCCACTGCTGCCAATCCCACCTTCCCACCCCCCCATGCCCTCACAGTTTCCCACTAATGTCAATTCTTTTCTTATAGTATTATGATAGTTGTTCAAGGACCACTTATGAGTGAGAACATGTGATACTCAGTTCTTTGCTTCTGTGAAAGATCACTCAGTATTATAGACTCTAATTCGATTCAGGTTGCTGTGAAATTCATGATTTTGTTCTTCTTTATGACTGTGTAATATTCTGTTGGGTATATATACCACATTTTAAAAATCCAGTCCTCTTTTGATGGGCAGCATGGTTGGTACCATGTTCTTGCTATTGTGAACAATGTTGTGACAAACATATGTGTGCAGGTGTCTTTTTTATAGAGTGATTTGAGTTCTTCTGGGTATATTCTCAGTAAGAGGATTGCCAGGCCATATGAAAGGTCAATTTTTACAACTTTTAGGAATCGCCACACTGATTCTATAAGGTTGTACTAGTTTACACTCCTATTAACAGTGTAGAAGTGTTCCCTTTTCACCACATCCTCTCCAGCATCTGTTATTTTTTGTTATTGATGATAGCCATTCTGACTGGAGTTAGGTGGTATCTCAGTGTAGTTTAACTTATCAGAGACGTAAACATAGAACCTCAAACTACAAGAACCTTAGAAAATGCAAGAGACACTCTTATGGAAATTGGAACTGGCAACCAATTCCTGATCAAAACCCCAAGTGCCCATGCCATAAGAGGTAAGATATACAAGTGGGACCTTATCAAACTGACAAGCTTCTGCAAAGCCAAAGAAACCATCAAGAGAGCAGGGAGACAGCCCACAGACTGGGAATAATATCTGCCAACTCCATGTCTGACGAAGGGCTAACATCTAGCATCTACAAGGAATTCAAATGTGCTAAAAAGGAAAAAACAAACAGCCCCATTGCTATGTGGTCAAAAGATATGAAGAGGCAGTTCTCAAAAGAAGACATACAAGCAGTCAACAGATACATGAAAAAATGTTCAGCCTCACTAGTTATCTAAATTTCCTTTTAAAATCCTCTTTCCCTCTTTAAATCAGGGACCCTTTTGAAAAATGTACACTAAGAATATAAAGTCAAGGATGAATAAAACATTCCTATAAGTGTTGCATGGTCATAGCGCTTATTGGGGCTGTGGTGGGTAGGCAGCTTCTGAGTTCAGAATATAAGAGTCAGAGAAATGGACACCAACATGGTAGCTTTATTTCTTGACTGATCATAACTAGGGGAAGTTGTAGCTCAGATGAGCACCACAGTGGGCTCTTGAATACTTCATCCCTGATTAGGCACCCACCCGAAAACATGCTTGACAGCCATCCCAGAAGCAGGCAACTGACTGCACAGATGACAGCAGGCCTACATTCATGTCAGTGTAGGTAGACATATCTTTTCAAAGAACAGACACAGCTATGCAAGCACACTCAATGTACCTCACCTAAGTTCACCCATGAGGTAAAAGTGAGAACATAAGTCCTCACTTGGAAGCTTGAGGCCGGGGAAATGAAGATTTTCCTCTCATTTCTACCTGGATTTAAATTATAATTGAAATTAACCCATGTCTTTGTATGTCCTTAAGAATGAGAAGTTGGACAGAAGTACACTAGATGGTAAAAAAGAAATCTGGTTTGTGTTTTCATTTCTGCTATAAATAACCCACAGCATCGATAATACATTCGTTGATTGATTTGATAAACCAAGTTTTATTTGGAAAAAAGAAATAATACTAGTTCTTTTAAGGAAAAATTCCTCAACCTCAGCTTATTTTGTTTAGCTAAAGATTGTCTCCTTCAACTTCTCCTTTCTGTGGTTTAAAAAATTTGTTCTTTATAAATTGAGTATATTGCCTGCTAATAACAGATGTTATGGTATTACTAGCTGGTTCCGTATTTTTTATTCATAACTTTTGAACTTATAATTTAGAGAACTATTCTTTTTGTCTCTTGCCTAAACATTATGGAGTTACATGACAGTTTTACATAAGGATTTTCTCCCAGTTATATTTTTAATCTATGTATCTTTTCTGAATATGAAGGAAGCAGCTGTTATAAAATTCCAGGCTCAGTAAAAAGAACTCAAGACCATTCTTGGCCCATAGCTAATTGACTTTGTGGCCTCAGACAAGTTACAATCTCTCCATGCTAATACTGCATCTTATGTAAAATTAGGGACTCTGAGTAAATTAGTGACTTTTATATCTTTAAAAAAGCTTTATTTGAAGATTAGAACTTTCCTTTATTAAAAAATTGTATGAAATCTGAATTATATAAGACAAAAGCTATGTTGTCTGACTGAAGGAGGGATGGGGGCTGGAATCTGTGACTTCCTTATCCCTTAATCCTGCTGGGTCTTCTGTGGAACCTTAGATTCTGGAAGATGGACTTGAAAACCACTAGTTATGAATGAATTCTTTTTTTAATGGACCATTCTTTATATTAATATTTGAAAGGAGAATAAATTGAGCTTTGTAATAACGGAGCTCTTCTTTGAGATTATACATCACTGAATACATGTGTGGATAACCATTCTGTTGGCAATCAGTGGAGCAGAGGCCGTGCTCACATGCCAGAAATCAAATCTAGCAGATAGGCCCCAAGAGTGTGAATGAATTTTTCCAATTTGCCAAAATTTCCTGGCACTTTGTTTTCCTGTGCATAAATTTCTGGCTTTTTTGTATTTAAAATGAAAAAGTATAAATGAAGTTGCAGATGTACCTCCCTTATTGATGCTGGACTTCAAGCTACCTCCACCATCAAACATAATCTCCATCTGGAAATAAACAAAAAGACCACAGAGAAATTAAGGGCATTTTAAAAAAAGTAATTTCTGTATTTCCGTCTATAAGGAGGGAGCTAATGTAGCTTTTGATTTGGTATTTTGCATAAAAATGAATATTAGCAATTTATTAAGCTTTTAAAAATTTCCTCTGGCAGTGTTTAATTTCTTCTTAACTGTTGCTCTGTACACATCAAAAGCCATGGGTGGCACCCTTGTGTAACTGAACACAACAGTGATAAGTGTCACCAAGACATTTTTTTTTCTCTTTTTTTTCCTGCAATGTGTGTCGGGTGCTGTATTAAGTCTTTCAGCTTGGGCAAAAACTTAACTTCTGTTAAGGGAGATATGAGAAAAAAATGTGTGAGTTAATAGAAAAGTAAGAATAAAATAAACAGGACTTTCAAAAAGCCATTTAGTATTTGACAGTTTTCACTTGTGAATGTGGACAAAACTGCCCCAGCCTCCTGCCAACCAGGACAAAACTGGAGCTGTCAACACACACAGCCCTCCTGTCTGTCCCTTTTCCCTCTCAGTTCTCATATCTGACCTGGTATATTTTTCCCAAAGGCAGTTGCCCTCCGCAGTCATTTATGTGGTAAAGTTTTCAAGGGTCAGTGGAGGAAAATTTATGTAAGAAGAGTCCCCTCCGTGGTTGGAATAAAGATGACTACTTCTACCAGGGACTCTTTAAGAGTTAGGAGGAAAAGATGACCTCCACTTAGATTTGTTATCCAACATATATTCTCTAGAGAGTTAGAATTTCTTCAGTACAGCAGTAAGCAATCTGCCAGGAAGAGTATTTTGTTTTTCTCTAAAGTTTATGTATTATGCAAGCATTTGCGACTGATGTATAAAGAAATAATGAAATTTATTACACAAAGGAAATAAATATTCAGGTGAAGAGCTTTCAGGAGAAAAGATAATAGCATGACATGAGTGGTTCCTGAAATCCAGTTATGTAAAAATGTACAGCTGACATGGTATTTATGAATGGTCATATAAGATTATTTCAATAAAGACTTCTCCCTTCATCTGGTATTGAGTTCTTACCTTTGTCATATTACTCATTTTACAAAAACTATCTATAATGTTATTGTCACAGAAATGTCATAGAAGTAAGGCTGTCTCTCAGAATATTGGTAAACCTTTCAGTCAAAAAAACCCTGTCTTTACACCTAAAATTTGCAAAGTCATTGGACTACATTACTATCATTATCATCACAAAGTATTTATCATGTTCAATTTACTATTTCAGACCCTGTTCTAGGCATTTAATTAGAGAATATCTTTTATACAAAAGGTTTAAGAACTTTCTGATGAGGCCACTTGTAACAAGTTTGGAATATTCTCACACATTTCATAATTAAGTAGGTAACTATAATTATAATTAGATGTTTCAGAAAATTGGTACAAATTTCTGAAAACAAATCAATTACAATCAAAGAGCTATATATTGTTTTTCTTGTTTCTATTTTAGAAAGTCATGAATCAAAGAAACTAAGTTTGAAAACTAGCTCTAACCTATATTTATCCTTTTATTCAAGCACATGTCCTGAAATCTGTGTGTCTATTTAAATAAAGAAATAGTAATCATAATACAGATAACATGATATTTTTAACATGACCTTTTGCCAGAATTTTGACACGACATTATGACAGTACCATTTTCATGTATGTGTTGAAGAGTCTAAGTTGAAAAATAGGATAAAAAAATACTTTATAATTTTTAAAGGTGGAGTCTGGTAAGTTCATTTTAAGGAAAAATCCATTAAAGTGAAAGCTTGTATAAAGGGCAGAGTTTTGCTAAGAATGGCAAAGTTATGCATTCATTGCAAAATACTACTTGTTTAAATTTTGTACTAATAAGAGAAAACGCCACCCTTCTGAAATTATGTTTATCCAAAAGACCCATATTAATTGTCATTTCTTCAGATTGAGCTAAACAGCATGATATATACATGTTCTCTATTATCGAAACTTAAATTTGGTAAGACTGTATTGATGTATATGATGGTTTTGCTATTCAAGCCATGCTCAAGTTAGGTCTCGTGTCTCAAAGTATAATTTAAAGTCCATATTTTGTAAGTGATATATCCTTTCCACATCTCTTGTTTAACTCTAATGTTGTATCTCATGTTTTTCTGACTCTGCACTTTCTTTACTTTTGTCATCCCTATAGAACTGTCAGCCAGCACACTGAAACTGTTCTCAGAAAACAAAGACCCCAGACTCATTTAGCCGGGCACTTACAGGTCATAAGCAGCCACTTGGCCAGTGACATTTTAAATTTCCTATCTTTTACTTTGTTATTGGTTTAATTTTGCCCCCAGGGAAAGTTCAAAATTCCTTAGCATGGAATAAAAACACCCAAATCAGTTTGGTTCTTGTCAAGTTAATTCAGCTGTAATTATCTCTTGGCACTTCCTGTACTCTGCACAGTTGTTCTAGCTTCCAGCCAAACGAGACACTTAGAATCCAACAGTGTAACTCCTCACCTCCAGCTTTTTGTGTTTGCTTTTTTTTCTCTCTCTGGCATACATTTTCCACGTGTGTAATATATCAACTGACATACCTTCTCCACCAAAACGTCTGCCGTATTGACACAAACCTGGGATAGATGTCCTTTCTTGTATTCCAGTAATGCCCTGTTTATACCTGTCATGGAATCTGTGACGCTGTATAGAAATATCCTGTGTTTCTGCTTTTTCAGGTTATAGCACACAGTTGTTGAGGGGTGGATTGTACCATCTTCCTCTTGTAATTCCAATGCTTGTATTAGTACCTTAGCACATGGTTGCTGAAGACATGAATAAGAATGAGAAAACCAGAAATACTGATACTTAACCCCACTGATAATTAGTTCAGTGTGCAACCATGGGCGGGTTATTAGTTTTGCATTGTAGTGGTACATACACTTTTTTTCCTTATTACCACTGATCTAGTCTCAACTTTTTTTTTACTGACTTACACTTAGTTAACCTTGAAGTATTTTAGATAAAGAACATAATTATGTTTCTTTCCAGCTGCTGCTGAATGTGAATCCTATGTAACGTCTGTACTAGGAGCTACTGCCTGGTCAAGTGAAGATGAAGTTCAGAAAGCATCACGAGAATATGTAGAATTTTTAATGAAAAAATATACTCTGAAATATAACATTTAATTACTGGAATTTTTATATAACTTTTAAACTTTTTCCCATTAAGCCTATAGTATTTAATAAAAGAAAATATTTTTGTATCATACATGTCTGGTGAATATTAGTGTAGTATTTTAAATGATGTTTTTTGGCCTCTTTATCTAGTTTTAAAGTAGATTTTTGCAAATGAAAACCAGTATTATTGAATTTTACAGACCAAAATGACCCAAATGTCAGTCATTGAAACCTTCAAACAACCAAGTTGTCACTAATATCTTAGTGAGTAGAGTTAATCAATGACTTACTTGTATTTGACACATTTCTTACCACTGTATCTAGTGATTTAAGCTTAGATAAACATTATTTTGATATACTGGTACTATGATCACTGTCAATGTTTGGACGTATTACAATTGTTACAGTGCTATCAAACTTACATAATTTTATTTTTAAGCACTGATTTCTATAGCTATTTCATCACAGAACAATAGGGTTTGTCTAAGGCTTCTAACCCTTCTATATATTTTTGATGACTTTTTTTGTGAACAGTCTTAACATTAGAGAAATGTTGCAAGTTTTAGTACAAAGAACCTTTTTTCCCCACTGAACCATTTGAGAGTACATTGCTGACATTATGCCATCACCTCCTTATTACTTTAGTGGGTATTCCCACAGGCCAGGACAATCTACATAGCTACAGCACAATCTTTATCATCAGAAAGTTAACATCAATGCAGTGTATCATTTAATTCTCAGACTCTTTTCTAGTGTTATTAATTGTCATGTTCTTTATAACAAAAGGATCCCTTCAAATTCAAGGGTTCCATTTATTTATCATGACTCTTAGACTCTTGTAGTCTGGAACAGTTCTTCAGTCTTACCTTGATATTCATAACCTTGAATCTTTTGGAGAGTAAAGTTGAGAAGTGTAATATGTCACTAGGTTGGATTTTTCTGATGTTTTACTATTTTCTGATTTAGATCATATTTTTTTGGCAAGAGTGTCAGAGAAGTGGTCCAGTGATCTTGTCATTGCATCCTGTCATGTGACTTACAGTTTTGATTTATCCTATTACTGGTTGATGTTAGCACTGATCACTAGTGGTGGTGTATGCTGAGTTTCTCCTTTTTAATGTTACATTTTTGCCTTGAAATTAATTAATATTTTGTGGGGAAGTAATTTGAGACTACCTAAATATCTCTATTTCTCAACAACATTTCCATGCATGCATTTACTTATACCAATATGGATTCCTGGTTTATTTTAGTCAGTAGGTTATAATGTGTTAATATTTTTAAAAATTTATTTTTCTTTTTGAAAATGGTTTTCTTTGACAGTGTCAGACTTACTGAAAAATTATAAAACAGCACAAATAATTCTTGGATACCATTCCCTAAATCTAACATTTTACTACATTTGCTTTATCCCTTCTCTTTCTCCTTTTTTTAAAATAGGGAAGTATAAATATAGGTATGTAATATATAATTTTTCCAAACTGTATGTAAATTACAAACATGATGTCTTCTTATTTCTAAATAGTCTAGTATTTCCTAAAAACAAGGGGTTATCTTATATTACTGTAGTATAATTATCAAAATCAGGAAATTAAAATTGGATCAATATTAACATACAACCTGTACACACACACCTTATTCAGATTGTGTCAATCACCACCGTATTATCCTTTATGACCAGAGAAAATCCAAGTTGGGAGATTTTCATAATCCAGATGTATTGTGTCCAAGCATCCTGTTTCTTTAGTCTCCTTTAATCTGGGACAGTTCTTGAGTGTTTCTTTGATTGTCATGGCATTTCTGTTTTTGAAGTGTATAAGTCAATTGTTTTGTAGATTTTTTTTCTTTAGTTTGGGTTTGTATGATGTTTCCTTATGATTAGATATCAGATTATGCCACTTGGTAGAAATGTCGCACAACAAGGTTGAGTTCTTCCCAGTACAGTCTATCTGGAGGCATATGCTGTTACTTTGTTCTTAATACTGGCCAATGTTGAATTTGATTATTTGATTAAGAAGTTTTAGACAGATTTGTCCATGATAGCGTTATTATTTACTCTTTGTATTTTATACATATCTTGTGTGGAGATACTTTGAGGTCTGTAAATACCAGGGGTGCCAAAAAAAGTATACAAATGTTAAGAGATGCTATCTTCGTATTTTTGTAAACTTTATTTTATTGTAGAGATGTGGGGTACAAGTCAGGATAGGTACATAAGTTATCTACGTGGAGATGAAGTTTGGGCCTCCAACTGGACTTTCTTTGGTTTAGAACCAGGGACCCTTTATGTTGCCATGTTCCCCCCTCCCCTGGCAGTGTCACACTACTGGTGATCCTCCCTTGTGTTATTGTGGTTATGAATGAGAATATGTGGCCTTCAGTTCTTTATTTCTATGCTAGATTACTGGGTATGATTGTTTTCAACTCCATCCAATTTGCTGCAAAGTCCATGATTTTGTCCTTCTTTATGGCTGCATAATATTCTATCCTGTATATGTACCACATTTTCTTTATCCATCCCACTTTTGATGGGCAGTAGGATTGGTTCTGTGTTTTTGCTATTGTGAATAGTGTGCAGGTATCTTTTTTTTAGAGCAATTTATGTTCCTCTGGGTTTATTCCCAAAAAGGGGATTGCTGGATCATATGGAAGGTCAATTTCTAGTTCCCTTAGAAATTGCCACACTCGAGGAAGGGCAAGATGGTGATGGAACTGATGGGAGAGTGAGAGT
>NW_007232617.1:0-14662 GCF_000164805.1 Carlito syrichta
CTGGGATGCCAAGCTGAGCCCCTGAGCCCAGCGTGTGTTTGTGGTGGTGACTGGTATTAATATTCTGAGTTGTAGTCCCACTCTGTCGGCCAAGCTGGAGCCCAGGGGGCCTCTCAGCCACCGTGGCCTCCACTGACTGACTGGTCTCCTGCAGACCTCCTGCCGTGGCCTAATGAGTGACTCAAATGACAGGCAAGTGCCACAACGCTCAGCTCATGCTTTTGGCTTCTTGTAGACACAAGGAGTTACCAAGGTTCCTGGGCTTGTCTCGAATCCAGGGGCTCAGGCCATCCTCTCTCCTCAACCTCCCAGCTCACCACTATGACAGGTGTGAGCCCCCATCCTCAGCCTCCACACCCCTCTTGTGACACCACCGTGAGGCTCACTCACTTCCAATGAACTGGGACCCCGGATAGGGTGGCCGAATTTGCCCACAGAACCCTCCCTAGGGGAGTGCCTGACACAAGAGCATGTGTCTGCTGGGGCACCCATCCCTCCTCCTGCCTCATTCTTCATGGTGGAACCATTACTTCCTCCCAGGGTCCACCTTGCAGAAAGAGAGGGTGTGACTCTCAAACCTTTGGGCGTGCTGGGATGGCCAGGCGACTCATACATGGCTCCTCAGCACTCGGAGAGGCCAAGACAGGAAGATGGCCAGAACCCATGAGCTCGAGACCAGGTTGGACACCATAGCAAGCCCCTAGCTCGACCCCAAGCAAAATCCAGAAAACCTTGGGTGAGGGCAGGCCTCAGTGGGAGGATTGCTGCCAGTCCAGGGTTCAAGACCAGGCAGAAAGACCAGGATGTCCATGAAATGGAAAGTCTGAGATCACAGCAGTTTGGGAGGTCCAGGTCAAGAGGATTGCCTGAGTTGGGCATTTTGAGAGCAGCATGGTCAACCTAGTGAGGAAAGAAAATAAATAAACAAACAAACAAAGAAAAACAATCCATTCTCCTGCTAAGTTTCTGCCCAGTCTTCATCCCCTGCCCCCTGTTGTGAGGATCACCCAAGCTCGCCACCTTCCAGCCCCAACTCCCCCGAGTGGCTGCCCCACTTTGGTGCAGGAGTTCCTGAGGCTCCCTGGCTGGTCTCCTGCTGACTCTCCTCTCTGAGGGGAGAAATGTTCCCCAGGCAGCCTGACCCTTTTCTCTGCAACCAGGACCTTCATCCAAGAAAGTCCAGGGGACACATCCCTCACCTGGGGACATTTCTTCACCCCCAATCCCATTTTCCTGACACTAAAGCCAGTTGCCTGGGCAACACACCATGCACATTTGAAAATCTGTGCACGATTCTGATGATTTTGGAGACAGGGTCTGGCTCTGTGGCCCAGGCTGGGGTCCAGGGATATGACCATCAATCACCGCCAGCCTCGAAATCGTGGGCTTCGGTGATCCTTTTGGCTCAGCCTCTGGAGTGCCCAGGACAACATACACCTTGACCCATGACCACCTGTCTTGCTGTTAGTGGAGATGGGGTAAACTTGCGTGGTGTGGGCTGACCTTGGGTTTATGGGCTCCAGCCATCCTCCTGCCTCGGCCTCCCAGAGAGCTGGGATTTCAGGCGTGGGCAGCTGCACCATGACTTCTGATTCATTGTTGACGAAGGATCAAGGCTGGGCTCAGGGGCTCAGCCTCATTATCCCAGTGCTTTGGGAGGCCGGGGCCAGCAGCTGACCTGAGCCTGTAGGCCAAGACCCTCCCTGGCACCTCAGCAAGACCTCGTATCTACCCTCCATTCCAAATTATCTGGGCGTGGTGGTGTGCGCCTGTCATTCTAGTACCTTGGAAAACCGGGTAAAGGCTCAATGGAACCCAGCAGGCTGAGGCTGCAGTGGCCCAGAACAAGCCATCGTCCTCCATCCTGGGTGATGGAGTGAAACTCTGACTCAAAGAACAAAAGGAATAAAGGGAAAAAAAGAAAATCATCCATTTTTGTATGGAGTTGGAATCATCGTGAACAGAGATCATTTGGAAAGGAAGACACAGCCTTGGGTCTAGAGATCCTGAAAGATGGTAGATCAGCAGACAATCCAACTATTGCTTTGGGAGGCTGAGGCATGGGACTTCCGATGCCCGGAGTTTGAGACCAGCCTGGGCCATGTAGCGAAAACACATCACTCCCTGCAACACAAACACTGGAATCCTGCATGGCGGTGATGGTGGTCCTGGCTACACTGGATGCTGTGGCCTCCATCCCAGGGCATTACCATTTCATTGTAGCCACTGACAGAACGTGCAAGTCCAGGCCGGTCACCATGGCTCATGGTCATGTGCTCCTGCCTGAGCCCAGGGATTGGAGACCAACCCAGGCAACATGGCCAGACCTCATCTTAGCGAATGGTCCCCAAAATTGAGTCAGGCTTGGTGGGCCCTGGTTCCCAGCTGCTCAGGGGCCAAGGCAGTAGGACTACCTGAGCCCTGCATTTCGAGTCCCCAAGAACCACAATCATGCAGCCGTGCCCCAGCCTGGCTGATGGAGACCCCGGGGACAAAAGAGACGCCTCCCAAGTGCATCACGATGGGCATCCTGGACTCCACAGGGAAAGGTCCATGTAGGCAGGACACAATGGAGTGATCAGGAAAGGAAGGGTCCCACCCCCACCCATAGGTGACAGACAGGGCGACCGGAACCTGGGCTGGCCACAGGGTTGCCGCACCACCTTGATCGCTCTGTGTCCAACGGATGCCCTAGTTCAGGTCTATCTGTTTTGCGAACTCATACATGTCTTTTCTGTGGTGCATGAGTGTGGAGGGTGGAGGCTGGCATTCTGGGGCATGTGGCCAAAGGCACAAGACAGACGTGCCTGGTGGCCACCTTTGAAACCTCCTGAGAATGAGAGACCAGAAAGTACCTTTCCTCTCTCATCCTTGAGGGTGACTCCTCATTCTTGGTGGCAGAGTTGGTGGTGGTAGTGGTGGAGATGATTATTATTATTTGGAGTTGGAATCCTGCTCTGTCACCCTGGCCATAGTGCAGGGGCACGCTTATGGCCACTGTGGACTCCACCTGCTGGACTCAGGTGATCCTACCACCTCGGACCCCCAAGTGGTGGAACCACAGGCCTATGCCACCATGCCCAGCTAATATTTGGATTCATTTTTTATGGCCGAGATGAGGTCTCACCCCATGTCCGTCTGGTGTCAGACCCGCAGGCTCAGGCTGTCCACTTGCCTGGGACTCTGAAGGGCTGGGATGACAGGCTGAACCCTAAAGCTCAGCCTGTGGTTGTTGTGGTGGTTGGTATTATTATTCTGAGTCAGATTCCCACTCTGTTGCCCAGGTTGAAGTGCAGTGATATGCTCTCGTCCAATGCAGCCTCCACCGGTTGGCCTCCGGGGGCCTCCCACCATTTCCTCCTGAGTGGCCAGAACGACAGGCATAGGCCACCATGCTCCACTCATTTTTTGCTTCTTAAAGAGATGAGGTCTCACCAAAGTGCCTGGGGTGGTACGAACCAGGGATTAAGGCCATCCTCTCGCCTCAGCCTCACAGATCACTGGAATGACAGGTGTGAGCCACAGCACCTTGCCTCCACACCCCTCTCAGGTCCCCATCACAAGGCCCACTCCCTTCCAATGACCTGGGATGCTGGAGAGGGCTGTTGGAGTCACCCATAAAACCCTCCACCAGGGGAGGCCCAGGTTCATGGGCATGTCTCTGCCTGGGTGCCTACCCCACGGCCTGCCTCAATCCCCAGTGTGGACCTGCTCACTCCTTCCTGAGTCTGGCCTGGGGAAAGGGAGGTCATGAATCTCAAAACTTTGGGGGTGTGGGGACAGCAGAATGACTCCTGCCTGTCTCCTTGGTACTTGGGGAGGCCGAGATGGGAAGATGACCGCAGTCCGGGAGCTCAAGACCAGGTTGGACACCATAGCAAGCCCCCAACTCGACACCAAGCAAAACCCAGTAAACCTTGGGTGAGGGGAGGCATCAGCAGGAGGATTGCCTCGGCCCAGTGTTCAAGATCAGGCAGGAAGAGCAGGATGTCAACAAAATGGAAAGCCTGTGATTGCAGCAGTTTGGGAGGCCCAGGCCTAGAAGATGGCCCAAGTTGGGTGGTTTGAGAGCAGCCTGGGAAACCTAGTGAGGAAAGGAAAGAAAGAAAGAAAGAAAGAAAGAAAGAAAGAAAGAAAGAAAGAAAGAAAGAAAGAAAGAAAGAAAGAAAGAGAAAGAAAGAAAGAAAGAAATGCATTCTTCTGCAAACTTTCTGCCCTCAGTCTTCCCCAGGCTAACCACACATGTGAGAGTATCCCAAGCTCGGGACCTTCTGGCTCCAACTCCCCCTAATGGCTGCCCCCAATTTGGTGCAGGAGTACCCGAGGCTCCCTGCCCAGCATCCTGCCTGCCCTCCTCTCCAAGGTGAGAAATGTGCCCCAGGCTGGCCGACCCTCTGAATTGGCAATGAGTACCTTTCACCAAGAAAGGCCAAGGACTCATCCCTCTCCCAGAGACATTTCTTCCCCCGAATTCCATTTTTATGGACTCTAAAGCCAGACGATCTGTGAACACACCACACCCAGTTGAGAATCTGTGTACGATTCTGGTGTTTTTGGAGACAGGGTCTGGTTCTGTTGCCCAGGCTGGGGCCTGGGATATAACCGGCGTTCACTGCCAACCTTGATATCACAGGGATGAAGTATCGAGGCCAGGCTCAGGGGTTCAGCCTCGTCATCCCAGTGTTTTGTGAGAAGGAGGCCAGTGGCTTTCCCGAGCCCCTGGGCTGAGACCTGCCAGTGCACCTCGGTGAGCCCTCTTCTCTACTGTCCATCCCAAATGAGCCAGGTGTTGTGGCACAGGCCTGTCCTTCCGGCTCTGTGGAAGGCAGGGGAAAGGCTCACCAGAGCCTGGCATGCTGAAGCTGTGGTGGCCGGGAGCAAGCCACCGCCCTCCAGCTTGGGTGATGGAGTGAGACTCAAACTCAAAGAAAAAAAGGAAAAAAGGAAAAAAAAGAAGAGGACCATTTGTGTATGGAATTGGGATCATCGTGAATAGACAGATATCATTTGGGAAGAAGGCCCCAGCCTTTGGCCCAGGGTTCCTGAAGGACGATGAATTGGCAGAAAATTGGGCTATGGCTTTGGGAGTCCGAGGCAGGGGACTACTGGAGCCCGGGAGTTTGAGACCTGCCTGGGTCATTTGGCGAGACCTCGTCGCTCCCCATAATGCAAACACTGGAGTTGCGCGTGGTGTCGTCCATGGTCCTAGCTACATGAGAGGCAGTGGAATCCATCCAGCAGCATTCCTTTTCATTGCCCTTGCAGACAGAATGTGGAAGTCCAGGCTGGGCACCTTGGCACACAGCCGTCAGCCCCATGCCCTGGTAGGACAAGGTGGTAGGCTGCCTGAGCCCAGGGGTTGGACCCCAGCCCAGGAAACATGGGCAGACCTCATCTCAGTGAGAAGTTCCAAAATCACGTCAGTCGTGGTGGCTCTCGAAGTTTCGGCTGCCTGGGACCAAAGCTGGAGGAACAACTGAGATCCCCAGGAAAAATTCCAGGGAGCCACAATCATGCTACCATGCCCCAGCCTGGCTGACAGAGATTCTGGTGACAATAAAGACCCCTCCCATGTGTGACTCGATGGGCGTCCACAGTTCCCAAGGGAAACGTCCGCGTGGGCAGGGGACAATGGAGTGATCGGGAGAGGAAGGGACCCTCCCCCCACCCAAAGGTGAGAGACAGGGAGTCCAGATCCTGGGCTTGCTGGGACTTTGCCATACCACCTTGATCACACCGTTACCAAATGTCCACCCTAGCTC
This sequence comes from Carlito syrichta, assembly GCF_000164805.1. Taxonomy (NCBI): domain Eukaryota; kingdom Metazoa; phylum Chordata; class Mammalia; order Primates; family Tarsiidae; genus Carlito; species Carlito syrichta. Next base: position 5,763 of record NW_007232617.1, read on the forward strand.
TGGGCCATCTATTTTTTTTTTTTTTTGAGTTGGAGTCTCACTCTGTCACCCAGACTGGAGTGCAGTGGCCGCTCCCGGCCACCGCAACTTCGATCTGCTGGGCTCCGGCGATCCTTCTGCCTCAGCCTTCCGAGTAGCCAGAGTTACAGGCATGTGCTACCACGCCCAGCTGATTTTTTGATTTATTGTAGAGATGAGTTCTCGCTGCCCAGGCAGGTCTCAAACCCGCGGGCTCAGGCAATCCACTCACCTCAGCCTCCCAAAGGTGTGGGATTACAGGCTGAGCCACCGAGCCCAGCATAGGCCATCTATTTCATGAGCTCACACACATCATTGCTGTGGGGCATGAGTGTGGAGTGTGGAGGCAGGCATTCTAGGTCACGTGGTCAAAGGCATGGGAGGGACGTGCCCGGAATCCACCTTTGAAACCCCCCATGAAAGACAGCCCGGAAAGTTCCTTTTCCTCTCCCATCCCTGAGGGAGACTCCTCTCACTGTGTGGCGTGTGTGGTGTTGGTGGTGGTGGTGGTGGTTGTGATTATTATTTGGAATCAGAATCCCACTATGCCACCCAGGTCAGAGCACAGGGCCATGCTTATGGCCACCTAGACCTCCACCTGCCAGGCTCAGGCAATCACCCTGCCTCGGCCTCCAGAATGGCTGGAGCCACAGGCCTGTGCCACCCCACATGGATAAGCTTTGGATTTATATTTGATGGCCTTGCCCCTTGTCCCAGGCTGGTGTCGAACCCACCGGCTAATTCCGTCCACTTGCCTGGACCTCCAAAGGGCCAGGAAGCCGGGCTAAACCCCTGAGGCCAGCCTGTGGTTCTGGTGGTGGTGGTGATTAGTATTAATATTCTTAGCCAAATTCTCACTCTTGCACCAAGGCTGGAGTGCAGGGGCCCACCCTCAGACAAATCTCCCTCCACTAACTGGGCTCCGACGTTTCTCCCACTGCATCCTCCTGAGTGGCCAGAATGATAGGTGTGGGCCACCACTCTTGGTTCATTTTTTTGGCTTCTTGTAGATACAAGGTCTTGCCAATGTTGCCTGGCTCATCCAGAACACGAGGTCTCAGGCCATCCTCTCACTTTGGCCCCCCAGAGTGCCAGGATGACATGCATGAGCACCCGTGCCCAGCCCCCACACCCCTCTTGGGGTCCCACTGAGAATCCCTCTCCCTTGTGACAACCCGGGACCCAAGAGAGTGTGGCCAAATTCATCCAAAGAACACTCCTCGAGGAGAGGGCCTGGAGCAGGAGTGTGTCTCTGCCAGGCTGCCCACCCTTCTGCCCATTTCATTTCCCAGGGTGGAACTGCTCATTCCTCCCAGGGGCTGTCTCAGGAAAAGGAACGGCATGATTTTCAAACCTTTGGGGGGGTGGAAACAGCCGGCCAATGCATGCCAGTCTCCTTGGTACTTGGGGAGACCGAGACAGGAAGATTGCCAGAGCCTGGGAGCTCGAGACCAGGATGGACACCGTAGCAAGTCCCCACCTTGACCCCAAGCAAAACCAGAAAACCTTGGGTGAGGGCAGGTCTTGGCAGGAGAATCGCCTCTGACCCAGAGTTCAGGACCAGGCAGGAAGATCAGGGTGTTGACCAATTGGAAACCCTGTGATCACAGCAGTTGTGGAAACCCAGGCCAAGAGGATGGCCCAAGTTGGGTGGTTTGAGAGCAGCCTGGGCAACCTAGTGAGGGAAGAAAAGAAAGAAAGAAAGAGAGAGAGAGAGAGAGAGAGAGAGAAGCTGGTCTTGGTGGCTCAGCCTGTAATCCCGCACCTTTAGGAAGCTGAGGTGAGTGAATTGCCTGAGCCTGCAGGTTCGAGACCCGCCTGGGCAGGGAGACCTTATCTCTACAATAAATAAAAAAACACCCAGCCAGGTGTGGTAGCGCATGCCTGTAATTCCAGCTACTTGGAAGACTGAGGTGGAAGGATCACCGGAGACCAACAGGAAAGGCTGTGGTGGCCGGGAGCGGCCACTGCACTCCAGTCTGGGTGATTGGTGAGACTCCAACTCAAAAAGAAAGAAAGAAAGAAAGAAAGAAAGAAAGAAAGAAAGAAAGAAAGAAAGAAAGAAAGAGAGAAAGAGAGAAAGAAAGAAAGGAAGGAAGGAAGGAAGGAAGGAAGGAAGGAAGGAAGGAAGGAAGAAAGGAAGAAAGGAAGAAAGAAAGAAAGAAAGAAAGAAAGAAAGAAAGAAAGAAAGAAAGAAAGAAAGAAAGAAAGAAAGAAATCCATTCTCTTGAAAACTTTCTGCCCTCAGTCCTTCCCCCTGGCTCCCCCACATGTGTGTGTCACCCAAGCTGAGCACCTTCCAGCCCCCCAAATCACCCAATGGCTGCCCTGCTTTGGTGTGGGAATTCTGGAGGCTCCTTGGACGGGTTCCTGCTGGGTCTCCTCCCCAAGGTGAGAAATGTGCACCAGGCAGGCCGACCCTCCGACTTGACAATGAGGACCTACAGTCATGAAAGGGCAGGGACACATTCCTCACCCAGGGATATTTCTTCCCCCCATTCCCATTTTTCCTGGCTCTAAATTCATTCGCCCTGTGAACACAGCACGTGCAATTGAGAATCTGTACATGATTCTGATGTTTTTGGAGACAGGGTCTGGCTCTGTGGCCCAGGCTAGGACCCGAGGACATGACTGTTGTTCAATGCTAGTCTTGAAATCCACAACTCCAGTGATACTCCCACCACAGCCTCTGGAAGGGCCAGGATGATGGGCACCTCGACCCCAGATCACCTTTTGGGATGGGTGTGGGAATGGAGTCTCCTGGCTGGTGAGTGAGGGCCTCGGGCTCCTGGACTCCCACCATCTTCCAGCCTCAGCCTCCCAGAGCACTGGGATTCCAGGTGTGGGCCCCCACACAGGGCCTTCTGGTTCATTTTCGATGAAGGATCAAGGCTCGGCTCTGGGGCTCAGCCTCATCATTCCAGTGTGTTGCTAGGCTGAGACCAGAAGCCAAACTGAGTCTGTGGGAAAAGACCCACCCAGGCACCTTGGCGAGACCTCATCTTTATCGTTTATCCCAAATGGGTCTGGTGTGGCGGCACGTGCCTGTCATTCTTGCTCCATGGAAGGATGGGGGAAAGCCTGCTGGATCCCAGCATGCCAAGGCTGGGGTGGCTGGGAGTGGGCCTCCACCCTCCAGCCTATTCTACAAAGTGAGACTCCGACTCAAAGAAAAACAGGAAAAATTGGGAAAAAAAAGAAGAGCACCCATTTGTGTATGGAGTTGTGGTCATCAAGAACAGACAGAGCAACTTTGTAAAGGAGGCCACAGCCTTGGGCCCAGAGTTCCTGAAAGATGGTGGATCAGCAGTCAATTGGACTGTGGCTTTGGGAGGCCAAGGAGGGGGACAGCTGAAGACCAACCTGGCCACATGTGGAGACTTCATTGCTCCACATAATGCAAATACTGGAGTCGTGCATGGCAGTCACCCATGGTCCCGGCTACATGGAATGCAGTGGCCTCCATCCAGAGTCATTCCTTTACATCACCCCTGAAAACAGAACGTGCATATCCAGGCCAGGCACCTTGGCAAATGACCATTAGCCCTGCACACCGGGAGGCTGAGTCAAAAGACTGCCTGTGCCCAGGTGTCAGAGGCCAGCCCAGGTGACGTGGTCACACCTCATCTCAGCAAGAGGTCCCTAAAATCGAGTCAAGTGTGGTGGTCCCTGGAGTCCCAATTCTCGAGGACCAAGGTGGGAGGATCTCCTGTGCCCAACAGGTCGAGGTCCAAGGAGCCATGTCATGCGGCCACAACTCATCCCATCTGATGGATACTTGGCTCAAACAGACACCTCCCATGTGTATCAAGACTGGCATCCACGGCTCCCCAGGAAAAGATCCGTGAGGGTGGAGGAAGATGAAGTGATCAGGAAAGAAAGGGGCTCTCCTCTCACCCGAAGGTGGCAGACAGGGTGTCCAGACCCTGGGCTCGTCGTGGTGTTGGCAGACCACCTTGATCATGCTGTGCTTGATGGTCACTCTAGCTCTTGGTTGTCTGATCTGTGACACACACACGTATTTGCTGTGGGATATGAGTACAGAATTTTGAGGCAGGTCTTCTGGGGCACCTGGTCATATGCTCCAGATGGACATTTCTGGTGGACACCTTTGCTACCACCCTCAAACGGCAGACCAGAAAGTGACTTTTTCTCTTTTGTCCCTGAGGGTGACACCTTGCACTGTGTGGTTGTGGTGGTGATTATTCCTATTTGTGTTTGGAATCCCTCTCTGTCACCCAGGCTGAAGCACTGGGGCATGCTCAGGGCCACAGCGGTGTCCCCCTGTTGGGATCAGACAATCCTCCTGCCATGGCCCACTGAATGGCTGGAACCCCAGGCCTGCACCACCACTCCTGGCTAATCTTTGGATTTATTTTTGATGGCTGAGACAAGGTCTCACCCCATGTCCTGGGCTGTTGTCAAACTTGCAGTCTTAGATCGTCCATTTGACTGGGACTCTGAAGGACTGTGATGCCAGGCTATTTCCCTGAGTGTGGCCGTGTGGCCTGTAGTTGTGATGGTGGTGGTGGTTGGCATTATTATTTTGAATCAGAGTCCCACTGTGTTGCCCAAGCTGGAGTCCAGGAACTGCTCTCAGCTTCCACAGCCTCCACCGACTTGGCTCCAGCCATCCTCCTGCCCTGACCTCCCGAGTGACTGGAATGACAGGCATGCTCCACCACACTCGGTTCATATTTTTTGGCTTCTTGTAGAGACGAGGTCTCTCCAAGGTGTCCGGACTGGTCTTGAAACCGGGGTCTCAGGCCATCCTCCTGCCTCGGCCTCCCAGAGCACTGAAATGACAGGCATAAGCTCCCATGGCCCACCTCCACACCACTTGTGGTGCCCCACAGTGAGGCCCCGTCCTTTCCGATGACCCAGAACCACATAGAGGGCAATCAGAGGCAACCGCTGAACCTTCCCTGGGGTGAGTGCCTAGTGTAGTGCCTAGTGTCTCTGGCAGGGCACCCACCGCTCCCTCCACCTCATTCTCCAGGATGGACCCACTCGCTCCTCTCAGGGGCCACCTTGGGGAAAGGGAGGGCATGACTCTCAAATGTTTGTGGGTGAGGAGATGGTCAGGTGACTCACACCTGTCTGCTCGGCATTCAGGGAGACTGAGACCTGAAGATGGCCAAAGACTGGGAGCTTGAGTCCAGGCTGGACACCAGAGCAAGTCCCCACATTGACCCCAAGCAAAACCCAGAAAACCTAGGTTGAGGGCAGGCCTCGGTGGGAAGATCACCTCCCGCCCAGAGTTCAAGACCAGGCAGGACAACCAGAATGTCAACCAAATGGAAAGCCTGTGATTGCAGCTGTTTGGGAGGCCCATTCCTAGAGGATGGCCTGAGTTGAGCGGTTTGAGAACCTGGGCAACCTAGTGAGGAAAGAAAAGAAAGAAAAAGAAAGAAAGAAAGAAAGAAAAAAAGAAAGAAAGAAAGAAAGAAAGAAAGAAAGAAAGAAAGAAAATCTATTCTCCTGCAAACCTACTGCCCTGCCCTCACTCCTTCCCCCCTCTGCCCCCACACATGTGAGGGTCCCCCAAGCTCGGCACCTTCCAGTCCTAACCCCCCCAATGGCTGCCTCCCTGGTCGGGTTCCTACTGGCTCTCCTCTCTGAGGTTAGAAATTTGCCCCAAGCAGTCCAAAGCTCTGACTCAGCAAAGAGGACCATCCGCAAAGAAATACCAGGATTACATCGCTCACCCAGGGACATTTCTTTCCCCCAATCCCATTTTTCCTGGCTCTAAAGCCAGTCACCCTATTAACACACCACATGCAGTTGAGAATCTGTGTAAGATTCAGATGTTTTTGGAGACAGGGTCTGGCTCTGTGGCCCCAGCTGGGCCTCAGGGTCATGACTATCATTCAAGCCTCAAAATTTTGAGCTCTGGCGATCCTCCCCACTCAGCCTCCAGAGTGGCTGGGACGACAGTCACATCATCCCCAGAACCCCTGTTTGAATGGGTGTAGAGATGGGCGTCTCCCTCGTGGCCTGGGCTGACATATGGCTCCTGGGCTCCTGCCAACTATCCGCCTCGGTCTTCTAGAGGGCTGGAATTCCAGGCATGGGCCACCGTGCCAGGCCTTCTGGTTCATTTTTGATGAATGATCGAGATTGCACTTGATTGCTCAGGCTTGTGTTCCAAACACTTTGGGAGTCTGAGGCCAGCTGCTGACCTAAGCCTGTAGGCTGAGACCAGACCAGGCACCTCAGCGAGACTGCATCTCTACCCTCTATCCTAAATGAGCTGTGTGTGGTGGCACGTGACTGGCATTCCGCCTCCTCAGAAGGCCAGAGAAAGGCTCACTGGGGCCTGGTGGGCAGAGGTTGCAGTGGCCAGGAGTGAGCCACCACCCTCCACCCTGGATGATGAAGTGAGACTCTGATTCAAAGAAAAAAAGGAAAAAGCAGAACAGCATCCATTTATGTATGGTGTTTGGATCATCATGAACAGACAGAGATCATTTGGCAAGGAGGCCCCAGTTGGGTCTAGAGTTCCCAAAAGATCCTTGATTGGCAGACATTCAGGATGTGGCTTTGGGATGTTGAAGCGGGACATTTCTGGAGTCCTCGAGTTCGAGACCAGCCTGGGACAAGTAGCGAGACCCTATTGCACCCTGGAATGCAAACAATGGAATCGGGGGTGGTGGTACCAGCCATCCCAGCTACACTGATGCAATGTATTCCATCCTGGGTATTCCCTTGTGTTGCCCCTCTGACAGAACATGCGAGTCCAGGTTAGGCACTGTGGCTCATGGCTGTCAGTTCAGCGCCCTTGGAAGCCGAAGCAGGAGGCTGTCTGAGACCAAGGGTTGGAGACCAGCCCAGGTGACGTGGCCAGATCTTGTCTCTGTGAGAGGTCTCCAAAATCGAGACAGGTGTGGTGGCCCCCAGAGTCCCCCAACCCTCCCAATGGGTACCCCCTTTTTGATGTGGGAATTCCCGAGCACCTGACTGGGTTCCTGCAGGCACTCCTCTCCGAGGGGAGAAATGTGCCCCAGGCAGGTAGACCCTCTGACTTGGCAATGAAGACCTTCAGCCAAGAAAGGCCATGGACAGATCCCTCACCCAGGGACATTTATTTCCCACCAATCACATTTTTCCTGACTCTAAAGTCAGTTGCTATGTGACCACACCACACACAGTTCAGAATCTGTGTACAATACTGATGTTTCTGGAGACAGGGTCTGGCTCTGTTGCCCAGCCTGCAGCCCGGGGACATGACCATCATTCACCACAATACTCAAAATAATGGGCTTCAGCGATCCTCCCACCTCAGCCTTCAGAGTGGCCAGACCGAAGGGCACCTCAACCCCAGACACCCTGTTTGGATGAGTGCAGAGACGAGGTCTCCCTGCATTACCAGGGCTGGCCTTGGAGTCCTGGTCTCCAGCCATCCTCCCACTTCGGCCTCCCAGAGCACTGGAATTCCAGGAATGGCCTGCCGTGTCAGGCCTTCTGGCTTGTTTTCGATGAAGGATCGAGGTTGGGCTCGAGGGCTCAACCTCATCATCCCAGTGCTTTGGGAGTCCGAGGCCAGTGACTAGCCTGAGTCCATGGGCCGAGACTCACATGAGTATCTCGGCAAGACCACTTCTCTAACCTCCATCCCGAATGAGGGGAGCGTGGTGGCATGTGCCTGTAGTTCTGGCTCCACCAACGGTCAGGGAAAGACTCACAACAGTCCAACAGGCCGATGATGCGGTGGCTGGAAGTGAAGCACTGACCTCCATCCTGGGGGATGGATTGATACTCCGACTCAAAGAAAAAAAAAGAGAAAAAAAAGAACATCCATTTGTATATGGAGCTGGGATCATCATGAACAGGCAGAGATTATTTGGGAAGGAGGCCCCAGCCTTGGCCATAGAATTCCCAAAAGACTGTGGATCAACAGACAATTGGGCTGTGACTTTGAGAGGCTGAGGTGGGTAACCACTGGAGTCCGTGAGTTTGAGACCAGCCTGGGCCACATAGTGAGAACCCATTGCTTCCCAGAACGCAAACACTGGAGTCGTGCATGGTGGCGCCTGCAGTCATGGCTACATGGGATGTGGTGGCCTCCATCCCAGGGTTTTTATTTGTGATGCCCTGGCTGACAGGATGTGGGAGTCCAGCAAAGACATCATGGTTAATGGCCGTCAACTGCCACCCTGGGATGCCAAGGTGGGAGTCTGGCTGAGCCCAGGGGTTGCAGACCAGCCCAGGCGACCTGGCCAGACCTCCTTTCAGTGAGAGGTCCCCAAAATTGAGTCAGGTGTTGTGGCTCCCAGAGTCCCAGCTGCTTGGGGAATGACGCAGGAGTGCCACTTATGCCCCACATTTCAAGGCCCCAGGAGCCACGATTGTGCCACTGTGACTCTGCCCCACCGATGGAGAATCTGGCGACAAAAAAGACATCTCCCATGTGAATAACAATGGGCCTCCACGGGCTCCCCAGTGAAAGGGCCACATGGACAGGGGATGATGGAGTTATCGGGATAGGAATGGGCCAACCGTGCCTGAAGGTGACAGACAGGGTGACTGGAACCTGGGCTGGCCATGGAGTTGCCAGATCACCTTGTACACTCTGTGCCCGATGGCCGCCCTAGCTCTGGGCCATCCTTTCCTTGAGCTCACACACGTCTTTGCTGTGGGCTTGAGTGTGGAGGGTGGAGGCAGGCCTTCTGGAGCATGTGGCCGAAGGTGTGGAATGGACCTGCCCATTGGCCGCCCTTGGAACCTCCCACAAATGACAGGACGGAAAGTGCCATTTACTCTCCCATCCAGGAGTGTAACTTCTCTCGCTGGGTGGCAAGGGTGGTGGTGGTGGGGGTGGTGGTGGTGATTATTATTATTATGGGTCAGAATCCCTCCCTGTCACACAAGCAGGAGTGCAA
>NW_007232617.1:14682-25386 GCF_000164805.1 Carlito syrichta
CTCACGGCCACCGAGGCCTCCACCTTCTGGGCTCAGGTGATCCTCCCACAATGGCCCCCTGAGTGACTGGAACCATATGCCTGTGCCACCACGTCCGGCTAATTTTATTTATTTTTGATGACTGAGGCAAGGTCTTGCCCCGTATCCTGGGCTGGTGTCAAACCCACAGTCTCAGACTGTCCACATGCCTGGACCTCAGAAGGGTGGGAATGCCAGCCTGAGACCCTGATCGCAGTCTGTGGTTTATGTAGTGGTGGTTGGTATTATTATTCTAAGTTGGAGTCACTCTGTTGCCAAGGATGGAGTGCAAGGGCCCACTCGGACACCATGACCTTTACTGGCTGGGCTCTGGTGATCCTCCTGCCATGGAAATACAAGTGGCTAGAAGGACGGGCATGTGCTACCACGCTCAGCTCATTTGTTTTGCTTCTTGTAGAGGAGATCTTGCCAAGGTGTCCGGTTTGGACTTGAACAAGGAGGCTCAGGCCGTCTTCTCACCTCGGTCACACAGAATGCCAGTATGACAGGTGTGAACACACCTGCCTGGCCTCGACACCCTCTCCGGGACCCACCCTTAGGCCCACTCCCTTCTGATGACCTGGTATCCTGAGAGGGCAGCCAGAGTTGCCCACTGAGCCTTCCCCAGGTAGAGCGCCTGGTGCAGGGGGTTGTCTTTGCCAGGGTACACATGCCTCCACCCACCTCATTCCCCATGGTGGAAGCACTTGCTTCTCCCAGGGGCCATCCCTGAGAAAGGGAAGGTGTGACTCTCAAACTTTTGGGGTGGCCAGGATAGCTGGGCGACTCATGCCTGTCTCCTAGGCACTTGAGGAGGCCAAGACTGGAAATGGCCAGAGCCCAGGAGCTTGAGACAAGGAAGCAAACCATAGTAAGTCCCCACTTCGACCCCAAGCAAAACCCAGAAAACCTTGGGTGAGGGCAGGTCTCGGCGGGAGGATCTCCTCCGGTCCAGAGTTCAAGACCAAGGAGGAAGACCAGGATGTTGACCAAATGGAAAGCCTGTTATGACATCATTTTGGGAAAAAAAGACAAGAGAATGGCCCGAGTTAGGCAGTTTGAGAGCAGCCTGGGCAACTTATTGAGGGGAGAAAATGAAGAAAAAAAGAAAGAATGAAAGAAATTCATTCTCTTGCAAACCATCTGCCCTCTGTCCTCCCCCCCACACACCCTCACATAAAAGCGGCCCCTAAGCTCGACACCTTCCAGCCCCAAACCCCCAGATGCCTGCCCCTGTTTGGTGCAGGAGTTCCAGAGGTGCACTGACCAGGTTCCTGCCGGCACTCCTCTCTGAGGTGAGAAATGTGCCCCAGGCAGGCTGACCCTCCAAATCGACAATGAGGGCCTTCCACCAAGAAAGGCAAGGGACACATCCCTCACCTGGGGACATTTCCTCCCACCCAATTCCATTTTTCCTGTCTCTAAATCCAGTCACCCTGTGAACATAACACATGCACTTGAGAATCATACGATTCTGATGTTTTTGAAGAAAGGGTCTTGCTCTGAGGACCAGGCTGGGACTCAAGGATGCAACTGTCATTCACCACCAGCCTCAAAATCATGAGCTCCAGCAATCCTCCCGCCTCAGCCTCTGGAGTGGCCAGGATGACTGGCATTTTGACCCCAGATCCCTTGTTGCGATGGGTGTGGTGACGGGATCTCCCTCCATGGTCAGGGCAGGCCTTGATCTCCTGTGCTCCAGCCATCCTTCCTCCTCAGCCTGCAAGAGCACTGGGATTCCAGGCATTGGCTGCCACACCAGGCCTTCTGGTTCATTTTTGACTAAACATTGAGGCCAGGCTCGGAGGCTCAGCCTCATTATTCCAGTGCTTTGCATGGCCGAGGCCAGCAGTCAACTGGAACCAATGGACTGAGATCCACTCAGGCATCTCAATGAGCCTTCCATCCCAAATTAACCAGGTGTGGTGGAGTGTGTCTGTCATTCTGACTCCTTGGAAGTCTGGAGAGAGGCTCGCCAGAGCCCAGTGTGCTGAGGCTGTGATGGTCGGAAGTGAGCCTCCACCTTCCAGTCTGGGAGTCCACTTGAGACTCGATTCAAAGAAAAAAAAAGGAAAAAAGAAAAAAAAAACCAAGAGTATTCATTTGTGTATGGAGTTTGGATTATCGTGAACAGACAGAGATCCTTTGGATTGGAGACCCAGCCTGGGGCCCAAAGTTCTCCTAAAAGATGGTGGATCAGTAGGCAATCGGGATGTTGCATTGGGAGGCCGAGACAGGGGACCGCTGGAGCCCGGGAGTTTGAGACCAGCCTGGGCCATGTGGTGAGACCTTGTAGCTCCCCGTAATGCAAACACTTGATTCGTGCATGGTGGCCCTCATTGTCCTGGCTACATGGGATGTTGTGGCCACCATTCAGGGGCGTTCCTTTTCATCACCCCCACAGGCAGAATGTGTGTGTCCAGCCCGGACACCATGGCACATGGCCGTCAGCCCCAACCCTGGGAGGCTGAGGCAGAGGCTGCCTGAGCACAGGGGTCGGAGACTAGGCCAGGCAACGTGGCCAGATCTTATCTTGGCGAGATGTCCCTCAAATCGAGTAAGACATGGTGTCCCCCAGAGTCCCATCTGCTTGGGATCCGAGGGGGCAGGACCTCCTATGCCCCACAGTTTGAGGCCCAGGGAGCCACGATTGTGCTGCCATGCCCCAGCCCGCATGATGGAGACTCTGGCAACCAAGAGATGCCTCCTACATGCATCATGACAGGTGTCCATGGCTCTCCAGGGAAAGGTCCGCATGGGTGGGGAACGATGGAGTGATCAGGAGAGTAAAGAGCCATCCTCCTGTCCGAAGGTGGCAAACAGGGCATCTGGAACCGGGCTGGCCATGGCATTTCCAGACCACCTTGATTGCCCTGTGCCTGATGGTCTCCCTAGCTCTGGGATGTCTGTTCCATGAGCTCACAAACTTCTTTGCTGTTGGGCACGAGAGTGGAGTGTGGAGGCAGCCCTTCTGGGGTGGGTGGCCATATGCATTGAATGGACTTGCCCGGTGGCCACCTTTGATACCTACAGGAATGACAGACTGGAAAGTGCTTTTTCTCTCCCTTCCCTGAGGGTGACACCTCACACTGTGGAAGGGGTGGTGGTGGTGATTATTATTATTTGGAGTCAGAATCCCACTGTGTCACCCAGGCTGGAGCACAGGGACATACTCACGGCCATGGTGGACTCCACCTTCTGGGCTCAGGCAATCCTCCCACATCGGCCCCCAAAATGCCTGTAACTACAGGCCTGTGCCACCACACCCAGCAAATTTTTGAATTTATCTTTGAAGGCCAAGACGAGGTCTCATCCCATTTCCTGGGCTGGTGTCAAACCTGCACGCTCAGGCTGTCCACTCGTGTAGGCCTCCAAAGGGCCGGGATGCCAGGTCAAGCCACTGAGCCCAACCTATATTTGTGGTGGTGGTGGTGGTTTGTATTATTACTCTGAGTCAGAGACCTGCTCTGTCGACCAGGCCGGAATGCAGGGGCCCGCTCTCAACCAATGTGGCCCCCACCATCTGGGCTCCAGCAATCTTCCTGCTGTGGACTCTGCAGTGGCCAGAACGACAGGCATGAGGCACCATGCTCTGCTTGATTTTTGGCTTCTTGCAGAGACAAGGTCTTGCCAAGGTGTCCAGGGGTGGTCTCGAAAGTGGAAGCTCAGGCCAACCTCATCCCTCAGCCTCACAGAATGCCAGGATGACAGGCATGAGCCTGATGCCTGGCATCTACACCACTTTCAGGGCCCCACCATGAGGTCTGCTCCCTTATAACAACCCGGGACCCCAGACAGGCAATTCCTGGAGGGAGCATTTCCTGGAGGGAGCACTGGATGCAGTGGCTTGTCTCCACTGGGTCACCTTCTGGGGCATGTGGCCAAAGGCAGGACATATGTGCCCAGTGGCTCCTTTGAAACCTCCCATGAACCATAGGCCAGAAAGTGCCTTTTCTTCTCCCATCCTTGAGAGTGACTCCTCACTTTGAATGGCAGGGGTGGTTGTGGTGGTAGTGATGGTGACTATTGTTATTTGTAGTTTAAATCCCACACTCTTTCCCAGGTCGGAGTACAGAAGCATGCGTAAGACCACTACAAACTCCACCTGTCGGGCTCAGGCGATCCTATTGCCTTGGCCCCTCGAGTGGCTGTAACCACAGGTCTCTGCTACCACACCCGGCTAATCTTTGGATTTATTTTTGATGGCTGAGATGAGGTCTCTTCCTGTGTTCTGGACTGGTGTCAAACCTGCAGGCTCAGGCCATCCACTCACCTGGCTCTCCAAGTGTCAGGATGCCAGGCTGAGCCCCTGAGGCTATCCTGTGGTAGTGGTAGTGGTGTTACTTGGTATTATTGTTCTGAGTCAGAGTCCTGCTCTGTTGTCCAGGCCAGAGCACAGAGGCCCGCTTTCAGCCACCATTCCCTCCACCAGCTGGTTCCTGGTGATCCTCACACCTCAGCCTCCCAAGTGGCCAGAATGACAGGATTGTGCCACCATGCTCATCTCATTCTTCTGGCTTCTTGTGGAGACTAGATGTTTTCAAGGTTCCCAGGCTAATCTTGAAGCTGAGTCTCAGGACTTCCTCTCACCTCGGCCACCCACAGCCCTGGGATAACCTGCATAAACCACCGCACTAGACCTTTAAACACCTCTTGGGATACCACCACGAGATCTACCCCCTTCAGATGACCCGGGACCCTGGATACTGTGGCCAGATTCACCCACCAAGCCCTCCCTGTGGGGAGTGCCTGGCACAGGAGCGTGTCTCCACCAAGACACCTACTACTCTGCCTGCCTCATTGCCCTGGGTAAACCCACTCACTCCTCCCAGGAGCCACCTCGTGGAAAGGGAGGGTGTGACTCTCAAAATTAGGCCCGTACGGTCGAGTGACTCATGACTTTCTCCTCAGCACTAGGGGAGGGCAAGACAGAAATATGATTGGAGCCTGGGAGCTAGAGATCAAGTTGGACACCAAGCAAGTTGCCACCACAACCCCAAGGAAAACCCAGAAAACCTTGGGTGAGGGCAGGCCTTACCATGAAAATCGCCTCCAGCCCAGATTTCAAGATCAGGCAAGTATACTAGGATGTCGACCCAATGAAAAACCTGTGATAGCAACAGTTTGGGTGGCCTAAGCCAAGAGGATGGCGCAAGTTGGGCAGTTTGAGAGCAGCCTGGGCAACCTAGTGAAGAATTCAAAGAAAGACAGGAAGATGAAAGAAAGAAAGAAAGAAAGATCCATTCTCCTGCAAACCTTCTGCACTCAGTCCATCCCCCTGCCCCTCCCAATGTGAGGGTCCCCCAAGCTCGGACCTTCCAGTCCCAAATCCCCCAATGGCTGCTCCCGCTTTGGTTCGGAAGTTCCAGAGGTTCCCTAGCCGGGTTCATGCTGGCTCTCCTCTCTGAGGGGAGAAATGTGCCCCAGGCCTGCCAACAGTCTGATTTGGCAATGAGGAACTTCTGCCAAGAAAGGCCGTGGACACATCCCTCCACAAGGGGGCATTTCTTCATACAGAATGAGCTCACTGTTCTCATCTCAGTGCTTTAAAGGCTGAGGTGAGAGAATGGCCTGAGCCCCAGTTTCGAGACCAGCCTGGACAGCTTGCCCAGACCACATCTCCAAAATAAGCCAAAAAAAATGAGCCAAGGTTGGTGTTGCAGGACTTCTGTTTTGGTCACCTAGGAGGCCACTGCATGTGGACCACCATAGTCCAGCCAGTGGAGGCCACAGTGGCTGAGAGTGGGCCCCTGTGCTCTGGCCTGGGTGACAAAGTGGGACTCCGACTCAGAATAATACCAACCACCACCACAACCACAGGCTGGTCTGCAGGGCTCAGCTAGACAACCCTGTCCTTTGGAGATGCAGGTGAGTGGATGGGCTGAGCTGTGGGTTTGACACCAGCCCAGTACATGGGGTGAGACCTTGACTCGGCCATCACAAATAAATCCAAAGATAAGCTGGGCATGGTGGCACAGGGCTGTGGCTTCAGCCACTCGGTGGGCCAAGACAAGAGGATCACCTGAGCCAGGCAGGTGAAGTCTGCAGTGCCCGTGAGTGTGCCCCTGTGCTTAGGCCTGAATGACAGAGCAGGATTCCAACTCCAAATAATAATAATCACCACCACTGCCACAAACACCAATCCGGGCACCTTGACGAGACCTCGTCTCTATAAGAAACCAACACAATGAACTAAGCGTGGTTGTGCTGGCCTGTCATGGTCACATGGGAGGTTGCCACAGGAGGATCACTGAAGTCCAGGCAGTGGAGGCCATGATGGCCGATAACGGGCCCCTGTGCTTTGGCCTGGGTGACACAGAATGTCTCCGACTGAGTATAATAATACCAATCAACATCACCATGACCACAGGCCATGCCCAGGGGCTCATCCTGGCAACCAGGTCCTTCGGAGCCAGAGGCGAGTGGACGTTGTGAGCCTACAGGTTCAAGAGCAGCCTGGGACTTTGGGTGAGACCTCGTCTTGGCCATCAAAAAAAAATTCAAAGACTAGCCCAGTGTGTTGGTGCAAGCCTGTGGTTCTGGCCACTCAGGGGTCCGAGGTGGGAGGAATGCCTGAGTCTGGCATGTGGAGACCGAGGTATCTGTGAGTGTGTCCCATTCTCCTGTCTGGGTGATAGAGAGGGATTCTGATGCCAAATAATCATAAGCCCCACCACCACCACAACCAGCCATCCAGCCCAAGGAGTCACCCTCAGGAATAGGAGAGGAAAAGGCCTTTTCTGGCCTGTGGCTTGTGGGAGGTTTGAAAGGTGGCCACTGGGAACATTGATCCTGCAACATCAGCCATGTGCCTCCTCAGGACTGCCTCCACCCTCCACACCCGTGCCCCACAGCAGAGACTCATGTGAGGTCACAGAACAGATGGCCCCAAGTTAGGGCAGCCATGGGGCACAGAGCAATCAAAGCGGTCGGGCAACACCGTGGCCAGTGCAGGTTCCAGTAGCCCATTCTGTCACCTTTGGGTGAGAGGAGGTACCCTTCCTCTCCGTATCAGTCCATCGTCCACCACCCAAGCGAAACTCTCCCTGGGGAGCTGTGGATGCCTTCCATGATGGACATGGAAGGTGTCCTTTTGGAGCTGGCGTCTCTATCGAATGAGCTGGGGTATGGTGTCACGATCCTGGCTCCCGGTCTCTGGACATGCGGGATTCAGGCGGAACTCTCGTCTTGGCCCCTGAGCAGCCGCGACTCTGGGGCCACCATGCCTGACTTGATTTAGGGGATCTCTCCACTGAGATGAGATCTGGCCACATTGCCAGGGCTGGTCTCTGACCCCTGGGCTCAGGCAGTATCCCGCATTAGCCGCCCAGAGCATGGGGCTGATGGCCATGTGCCATGGGGCCCAGCATCATCTCCCACATTCTGTCCATGGGGCAATGCAATGGATCATCTCAGGATGGAGAACACCACATCCGGTGTAGCTGGGACCATGGGCGCCGCAATGCACGACTCCAGTTTTTGCGTTCTGGGGAGCGACGAGGTCTTGCTATGTGGTCCAGGCTGGTCTCAAACTCACGGCCTGCAGTGGTCCCCTGCCTTGGCCTTCCAAAGCCACAACTCAATTGTCTGCCAATCCACCATCTTTCGCGACCTCTAGACCCAAGCCTGGGGCCTCCTTCCCAATTGACTTCTCTCTGTTCATGATAATCCCAACTCCATACACAAATGGATGCTCTTCTTTTTTTCCTTTTTTGCTTTGAGTCAAGGTGTCACCCATTGCCCAGACTGGAGGGAGTTGGCTTGCTCCAGGTCAATGCAGCCTCAGACTGCCAGGCTCCAGCGAGCTTTCTCCAGCCTTCTGAGGAGCTGGAACAAGAGGCGCATGCCACCACAACCAGCTCTTTTGGATGGAGGGTAGAGATTAGTTCTTGCCGAGTTGCTTGGGTGGGTCTCGACCCGCAGACTCTGGCCAGCCACTGACCTCTGTCTCTGAAAGTGCTGGGATGAGAAGGTTGAGACTCCAAGCCCAGCCTCGATCCTTTGTTGAAAACGAACCAGAAGGCCTGGTACAGTGGCCCACGCCTGGAATCCCAGCATCGTGGAGGCTGAGAATTGAGAATGGCTGGAGCCCAGGAGACCAAGGACAGCCTGGGCCACACAGGGAGACCCTGTCTCCACATCCAAACAGGGGCCCATCATCCTGGCCACTTCAGAGGCTGAGGCAGGGGGATCACCGGAGACCACAATTTCGAGGCTGGCAGTGAATGATGGTCATGTCCCCGGGCCCCAGCCAAGGCCGCAGAGCCAGACCGAAAACATCAGAATTGTACATATTCTAAACTACGAGTGGTGTGTTCACAGTGTGACTGGCTTTCGAACCAGGAAAAATGGGATTGGGGGTAAGAAATATCTCTGGGTGAGGGCAGTGTCCCTGCCTTTCTTAGTAGAAGGTCCTCATTGCCAAGTGGGAGTTTCGGCCTGCCTATGGCACATTTCTCACCTTAGAGAGGACAGCCAGCAGGAACCTAGCCAGGTAGCCTCAGGAACTCCTGCACCAAAGCACGGGCAACCAGTTTCAGGGAGTTGGACTGGACAGTGCCAAGTTTGAGGGACCCTCATATGTTGGGCGGCGTGGGGGGAAGGACAGAGGGCAGAAGTTTTACAGGAGAATGGATTTCTTTCTTTCTCTCTTTTTTTCTTTTCTCACTAGGTTGCTCAGGTTGCTCTCAAACCTCCCAACTCAGGTCATCCTCTCGACCTGGGCCTCCAAAACTGCTGCGATCACAGGCATTTGATTTATGCAACATCTGGGTCTTCTTGCCTAGTCTTGAAATCTGGTCCAGAGGCTATCCTCCAGCCGAGGCCTGCCCTCACCCAAGGTTTTCTGGGATTTGCTTGGGTTCGATGTGGGGGCTTGCTATGGTGTCCAGCCTGGCCTCCACTTCCCAGGCTCTGGCCATCTTCACATCTCAGCCTACCCAAGTGTCGAGGAGACAGGCGTGAGTTGCCCGGCCATCCTCACCTCCCCAAAGGTTTGAGAATCACGCCCTCCCTTTCACGAAGGTGGGCCCTGGGAGGAGCATTTGGGCTCACACTTGACAATGAGGGGGGCAGAAGTGTGGGCACCCAGGCGGAGACACGACCCTGCACCAGATGCTCCCCCGTGGAGGGTTTGGTGGGCAACTCTGACCACACTCTCCAAGGTCCCAGGTCATCAGAAATGAGTGAAGCTTGCGGTGGGGCCCTGAGATGGATGTGGAGGCTGGGCGTGGGGGCTCACACTTGTCATCCCAGTGTTCTGGGTGGCTGAGGCATGAGGATGGCTTGAGCCCTGGGGTTCGAGACCAACCCGGCTACCTTGGCGAGAACACCTCTCCATGAAGTCAAAAAAAATGGACCAAGCATGATGGTTCATGCCTGACGTTCTGGCCTCTTGGGAGCCTGTGGCGGGAGGATCACCAGAGCCCAGCATGTGGAGAACGCAGTGAACGAGAACAGGACTCTGTGCTCCAGCCTTGGCAACAGAGTGGATCTATGACTCAGAAAAATAATACCAACCACCACCACCAACACCACAACCACAGGCCAGCCACAGGGGCTCAACTTGGCATTCTGGCTCTTCGAAGGCCCAAGTCAATGGACCGTCTGAGATTGCGGATTTGACAACAGCCTGGGACACAGGGCGAGTCCTCATTTCGGGCATCAAAAATAAATCCAAAGATTATTCAGGCATGGTGGAGCAGTCCTGTGGTTCCAGCTACTTGTGGGGCTGAGGCAGGAGGATCATCTGAGCCTGGCAGGTGGAGTCTGCCGTGGCCGTGAGCATAACTCTGCTCTCTGATCTTGGCGACAGGATGGGATTCTGACTCCAAATAATAATAATCACCACCACTACCCTTGTCACCCAAAGCCAGGAATCATGCTCAGGGATGGGAGAGGAAAAGACATGTTCCAGCCGGTTGTTCACAAGAGATTTCAAAAGTGGCCACTGGGTACATCTGCCCCGTGCTTTGTCACAAGCCCCAGAAGGTCAGCCTCCATCCTCCACAGTCATGTCCCATGGCAAAGAAGCATTTGAGCTCACGGAACAGACGGCATTGTGCTCGGGTTGATGTAGGGCCCCTTCCTCTCCCGATCAACCCATCATCCTTCACCAACTTGAACATTTCCCTAAGGATCCCTGGATGCCTGTTGCAATGCACGTGTTCTTCATTTCTTTCTTTCTATCTTTTCTTTCCTCACTAGGATGCTCAGGCTGCTCTCAAATTGCACAACTAGGGCCACCCTCTAAACCTGGACCTCCCAAACTGCTGCAATCACAGGCTTTCCATTTGGTTGATCCTTGTGTTCCAGCCTGGCCTTGAACTCTGAGCCAGAGGTTATCCTCCCACCGAGGCCTGCACTTACCCAAGGTTTTCTGGCTTTTGCTTGGGGTCGAGGTGGAGTCTTGCTATGGAGCCCAGCCTGGTCTTGTGCCAACCATTTTCCTGTTTGGGCCTCTCTGAGTGCTGAGGAGAAAGGCTTGAAAGCCCCACCCATCTACACTCCCCCAAGCGTTAGAGTCTCACCCTCCCTCTCTCTGAGGTGGCACCTCAGAGGAGCGAGTGTGTCCACCCTTGGGCATGAGGCAGGAGGAGGGGTGGGGGTCCTATGGAGACACACCCCTAAGCCAGGCAGTCCCCCCACAGAGGGGTCAGTGAGCTATGCCAGCCACCCTCTCTGGTG
>NW_007232618.1:0-9612 GCF_000164805.1 Carlito syrichta
ATGATTTCCTGATAGCTACGGCAATAGAAATGTTTTTAGATAGTCGATCAACAAACGTAGCTGTATGAACTTCCTTAGGTAATGCTACAGCTGAAAAGTAGCTATTAAGGTTGTAACTCCAAAAATGTTTTCTGACAGCGTTTTTAAACCACATTCACAAGAGGCTGCCTGAGAACAACAAATCCCTTAAAAGAAACATCAGTCAAACAATTAGTTAATACACTTGTTTACAAGACAAATTATAAACATCATTTTGATGTTTTATGGTCAATGTTAACACTGTAGGTACCAATTCATTAATATGTCATCTAGCAGAGATGGGATTTTCCCCATCTAACCTTGAAGTATAAGGTCAAGTTTTACACAGGGTAAAAAATAGTCCACTTTAAAGTCATAAATACAGTCTCTCCATATTGGATATCCAGAATCTCGTGAAATGATCAGTCAGTCCTTCTCAGTGTTGTGAGAAATAAATGGGAGGTGAACAAGAGCTTCCTTCATAAGTGCTTTGTCTGAGCCACCTGCTTGAGAAGAGATATGTGGGTGGAAAAAAAGGGGGGTGAGAAGTCTGGAGGCTGGGGTTAGGTGCCGTGGACTTTGGCACCCGCCCCTTCTCCAAAGGTAAAAGAAAGACTGAAAGTCAGAGCTAGGCACCACGGCCGTAGATGCCTGCCCTTCCTTCCCAGTTAAAGGTGAAGGGACTCACAGAACAGATTACAAAAAACAAGAGTAGTAGGAAAAGCAGGAATTGGAGTTATAAGAGGAATAGGAGAGGACAAAGGAAGTGAAAATCCTTATTTTGTTTACGTTTTTAGGAAGTTGTGAAGTTACCATATCTCCTGCTTCTTCTGCCAGAAATTCTATTTGCTCCCATGGTATATAATAACTTACGCTTTTCACCCTTTGGGATTCAATGACCTTTTCCACGAGAGTTAAGGCCTCTTTTGCCTCAGGTGTTAAGACTCTTTTAGAAGTGGGGGAGGGATACCCCTGCAGTATATCAAAAAGAGGCTTTAAATCTGCAGTAGTGACATGTAAATAAGGTCTCAGCCAATTAATATCTCCTAATAACTTCTGAAAATCATTTAAGGTAACTAAATGATTCTTCCTTAGTTGTACAGGTTGATGACTCACAGTTTGGGTCTTTAACACTCGGCAAAGATAAGTAAACGGGGGGTTGGTTTGAATTTTTTCAGGAGAAATTTTCAAACCACAATTAGCCAATGCTGTTACTGTTTCATTCAAAACGTTATGCAAATGAGCACGATCTGCATGAGCCAATAAAATATCATCCATGTAATGAATTAAATAAAGATTAGGATATTGGTTTCTTATAAACTGCAAGGCTGCATCTACAAACCTCTGGCACAAGGTAGGGCTGTTTATCATACCTTGTGGCAGGACCTTCCATTGATGTCTCTGGAATGGCTGCTTTAAATTATGAGAAGGTAAACTAAATGCAAATCTTTTACAGTCTTGAGAACTTAAAGGTATAGACAAGAAGCAATCTTTTAGATCAATAACTATGATGTTATAATCAGCAGGAATAGCAACCAGAGATGGCAGCCCAGGCTGCAATGCACCTATAGCCTCCATGGAGACATTAATGGCTCTTAGATCCTGTAAAATCTCCATTTTCCAGATTTATTTTTTATAACAAATATAGGAGTATTCCAAGAACTGGTAGAAGGCTCTATATGGCCAGCCTCCAACTGCTGCTGAACTAATTCTCTTCCTGCCTTAAGTATCTCTGAGGGCATGGACCATTGTTCCACCCAAACTGGTTTATCATCTTTCCAGTTAATGGAATCAGCAGCCTCAGGAACAATAGTGGCCCCTAGGGAAATATTTGAAAAGCCAATACCAGACCAGTCTTTCCTCTCTACAACCTGAACAGGTCCTTTTATGCCCTGTCTGTTCCTTCCAAGTCCCTTTAAGAGATCACCTCCTATTTGTAGCATTTGCACTGACACCTTGTCATCTGGACTATACAGAAGCATGCCCATTTGAGCAAGAATATTGCATCCCCAAAGTGTAATGGGGATGGAAGGAATGATGTAGGGACAAAAGGTTCCTGAAGTTTTGTTATCTGTCCAATTTAAGATTTGAGAACTTTTGGCTACAGAGGGCGCTCAACCAATACCAATGATTCCTGATGGGGCTAATTGTGTTGGCCAGGAAGACGGCCAGTCTTTCAAGGAATACAAGAAACATCAGCCCCTGTATCTAGCAGGCCTTTAATTTTAACTCCCTGAATATATAAAGCTTTTAGAGGTCTGGAGTTAGTAATTTCCTGAGCCCAGAAAGCGAAATTGCTTGAGCCAAATCCAGAGTCACCTCTGGGCTTATCGGTTAGAGACTTGCCCATTCAATGATAGGGCAAGAGTAGTAGCTGAGCTATTCTTTGACCTTCATAAAATTGTACAGTTTTGCTAGGGGGAGCAACAAGTATCTGGATTTCCCCTGTGTAGTCAGAGTCCACCACTCCAGGAATCACAGAAACTCCTTGTAGAGACGAGGAACTTCTTCCTAATATTATACCCACTATTCCATCTGGGAGAGGGCCCTTCACACCTGTTGGAATTGGGGTAACTGGAGTTAATATTGTTGTGGTGGAGGAATGGAGGTCCAGTTCTGTGCTCCCTGGGATGGCTCTGATGAGTTCTGAGATGGGACAAAGGGAGCAAATGGGTTCATGCTGAAAGCTGCCCCTATTGCTATTTGGGGCTGAGGCCAGCCCCTCTGCTCATTTCCCAGAATTG
Organism: Carlito syrichta; assembly: GCF_000164805.1. Classification (NCBI taxonomy): domain Eukaryota; kingdom Metazoa; phylum Chordata; class Mammalia; order Primates; family Tarsiidae; genus Carlito; species Carlito syrichta. The sequence goes on from NW_007232618.1 coordinate 2,763, forward strand.
GCATCATAGATTTTTGTTAAAAATGGCAGAGTGCCATTTTTATGAAAATTGGATTTGCAATCCCTAGCCCAATGAAATCCTTTCTGACACCTAGGACACAGATACTTTGGTCGAGAGCTCTCATTAGGTTGTTGCATCAGGGCTTCCTGCAACCCTTGTTTAGCTGGGCGGTTCCTACTAATATGGCCAGGCTGCCCACAGTTATAACAAGTTAGAACCGAGCTGTTTTTTGATTTATTGTTACCATTTTGCATTCCCTGCGCAAATTGTGCATAAGTTTCTCCTTTCAAGGTGGCGGTTGTTGCCATACCCTGCATAGCCGCAGGGTTAATATCAGCACACTGCCTGATATAATCAGTTAGTTGTCCTGTTCTTCTAATCGGTCTAATCAAAGCTTGGCAAGTACTGTTAGCATTCTCAAAAGCCAATTGTTTAATAAGGATATCTGCTGCTTCTGCATTAGAGATTACTCTGTTTACTGCTGTTGTAAGTCTAGAGAGAAACTCCTCGTAAGTTTCATCTGTTTTTTGCTTAAGATCAGATAGTGAGACTGTCTGAGTAGAATTAATAGGTAACTTCTTCCAAGCCTCACTTGCATAAGAATTTACCTGGAGTAAAACTTCCTTGGGTAAGATTAGTTGATTGTCAACTGACTCATATAATCCTCTTCCTAACAGCATATTGCTAGAAATATGAAACTGATTTGGATCTCTCTGCTGGTTAGCAGCCTTCTGGATCCTTACCTGATTTTCAAATTCAGTTGTCCATAGTAAATATGCCCCTCCTGACAAACAGCTTTTAGCAAGTTGTCGCCAATCTTATGGTGTCATCCACCTAGTGGCAAATTGTTCCATAATAGTAATAGTATAAGGAGCCGTAGGACTGTACTGAGTACAACCGTCTTTAAGTTCCTTAATTAATTTATATGGTAGCAGCTCCCAGTGAGGTGCCTCGTTTACTGTGCCTTCTTCCTTATAAATTACTGGAAAGTAAGAAGACAAGGTAAAATCTCCCTCTTTCTCAGCCTTTTTTTCTGGCTCCCTGCACACCTACATTAGCCAGAGACACATACCCAGGTGTGAATTTCGGTGTTTTCACCTTATTTCTATAAGGGTATGGGAAGAGGTATCTTGGCAACATTACCAAGATTTTTTCGCTTATGATACCCAATCACTTCCTCCTCCAACTCCATTTCCTCCTCAGGGAAAAATTCATCATCTAAAGGAGGTGTCGAGGTTATGGCCAGCAGGGGAGTGTCTTTATTTTTGGCCGGAATTTTAGAGAAATCGTGCTGTGGATTTAAAGCATCTCGGATAATATTCCATAAAGCTAAGGCATACAAAATGCAAAAGGCAAGCCAATTGGTTCCTCTATTGGACAATGTGTTCAAAATACTAGTAGACATGTTCCTTTCTTTAGATTCACTCTGGCCCATGATTTTATCACGGATCTTAAACTGCTCACCCTTCCTTGCTCTGCTTGTCTCTACAGAGGGGTCCATGGCACCCTGGGTGAGGTCCTATCCGTCCCAAAAAAGAAAAAGAAAGCTTACCTTGAGGCCCACGTTCAGGCGCCACTTGCTGGAGACCAGCTCCAACCAGGTTCAGGGTACCCCAAAGGTGGAGATGGCATTGGCGATTGGGGGGAATAAGAAAGAGAGAGAGAGAGATAAAGAAAAAGACTGGACTCCAGTCTAGTGCAGAAGTCATTTAATGGGAATTACAACTGGTCTTTTATACACAGTCGGGTGTGTGAGGGGCATTCCCCACTCACCAGATGTTCTTTCAGGTATAATTCCATAACCTAATCAATGAAACCTTAATCCATTTATTCAGCTCAATAAATCCTAAGATCATGACTCAGAAGCCTGTGACCAATAGAGCTTCTAAAGTTAGCTTGCGTTCATCCCGGTCTCAGAGTTTTTATGTTTTGAGTTCACAGGAGCTTAATCTGGTTAGTGCTGAGTAGAAAGGGGCAGAAAGTGGGGTCAATAGCTCCCAAACACATCCTAGTGGTCTTGGGGTCAGTGGCCCTTCCTGATCCCTAATGCTCAATGGGCCTCCGTGGCTGGCTCCCTACAGATTATGACTCACTGTGGCATTTTTCACAATAGAGGGCCAGTTATTGTGACAACCATCACAGAGAAGAGTCAGTAACTGGGGCAACCATAACAAATGAGTCTCAGTCCCTGGGGTATTTATAATAGAGGAGAGTCAGTCACTGGGACTCCCATCACAGAGGAATGCCAGTCACAAGGGTACCCACCACAGAGGAGGGGTATTCACTGGGACACCAATTATACAGTAGGACCAGGTACTGGAAAACTCTACAAAGAGAAGTGGTAGCCACAGGGCACCAAATTTGATGGAGGACTAGTCACTGGGGCACAAATCACAAAGGAGTCCCAGTCAGTGGAGCATCTATTATGGAGTAGCTCAACTGCAAGATCACCCATCACAGAGGAAGGTTGTTCTGGTGGTTCTTATTCTGGACAGGCCCAGATAGTGGGGTATCCATCACAGAGAAGAAGCAGTCACCTGGCACTGATTTTGGAGGAGACTATGTTACTAGGACATTCATCCAAGAGAAGGACTAGTAACTGTGGCATCCTTCACAGAAGATGGATAATCATTGGGACATCAATCACGGAGAATGCCTACTCATGGAGTACCTATTATGGAGGAGGCAGATCACTTGTTCATTTACTGTGGATGATACCCAGAAACTGGGACACCCTTCACAGATAAGGGTTAGGCACTGGGACATCCATTTGGGAAGAGGATCAGTTTCTAGGACAGATGACAAAGACATGGGTTATTTAGTTACACCCATAACAAAAGATGACCATTCATTAAGGCATCAATCACAGTCACTGAGGCACCCATGATGTAAGAAGTCAAGTCTCTGTGACACCCATCAAAAAGGAAGGCTAGTCACTGGGGCATCCATTATATAAGAAGACTAGTTACTGAGGCGCCAACCACCAGTCATGGGCAAACATTCTGGAGAAGTTCCAGTGACTAAAAACACAACACAATGGAGGTTCAGTCAATGGAGAACACATATGGGGAGGGCCTAGTAAGTGGAACACTCTTCACAGAGGAAACATAGTCACAGTATCAATTATTATGGAGGACTTCCAGTCACTGGGACCTTCATCACAAAGGAAGACCAAACAAAAAGACACCCATTGAAAGGACTGCCAATCTCTGAGGCACTTATCTGAGAGGAGGGCCAGTCACTAGGTGTCCCTCCACAAAGGAAGGCCAGTCCCTAGGGCACTCTTTAATGGTGAGGGTGTGTCACTAGAGCACCCATCACAGAAGAGATCTTATCACTCTGGCATCTATCACATCAGTGGCCAGCCAGTAGGACATCATTATGGAGAAGGCTCAGTCACTGGGACGCCCAATGCAAAAGAGCACCACACACTAGCACCCATAACACATGAGGGACAGGCAGTTACACCCATCACAAAGGAGGGTTGGTGTCTGTGGTTCACATTATTGAGAAGGCTCATCAAGTGGTACACTCATTACAGAGGAGAGCTGGTCACCGGGGAAACCATTATAGAGGAGCACCAATTAGTGTGGAACTATTCATAAAAGACCTGTCACTGAGTCACCAACCAAATAATGCTAGTCATTGGCCAGGCTCGGTGGCTCAGCCTGTAATCCCAGTGCTTTGGGAGGCCGAGGTTAGTGTATTGCCTGAGCCCACGGGTTTGAGACCCACCTGGTCAACTTGGTGAGACCTCATCTGTACAGTAAATTTAAAAAATCATCTGGGCATGGTAGCACATGCCTGTAGTTCTGGCTACTTGGAAGGCTGAGGTGGAAGGAACACCAGAGCCCAGTAAGCCAAGGCTGCAGTGACCGGGAGCGGCCACTGCACTCCAGTCTGGGAGACAGAGTGAGATTCTAACTCAAAAAAAAGAAGTCTGCTCATTGTGTCACCCATCACAAATGACAACGAGTCACTGAGGCACACATCACATACAAGAGTCAATCACTGAGGTACCCATCATAGAAGATGACTACTTGCTGGGGCACACATTAAGAGGGGCTCCAATTACAGAGAATGGCCAGTTAATTGGGAAGCCATTACAGGGGAGGTAAAGTAAGTGATGTACTCATCACTGATGAAGGCTAGTCACTGAGGCACCCATCAAAGAGGACAGCTCATCACAGGGGCATCCAATTTAGAGAAAGTCCAGTAATTGGAGCTTTCATAACAGAGGAGAGATAGTTATTGGGATCCCATCACAGAGGAGTGACAGTTACTGGATTAGCCATTACAAAGGAGGACTAGTCACTGGGAAACCAAATTATGTGGGAGGCCAAGTTATGAAACACCCAACACAAGGAAGGATCATTCATTTTGGCACAGAATTTGATGGAGGGCCAGTCACTGGGGCAGTAATCACAGAGGAGACCCAGTCAATAGAGCACCTATTATGGAGGAGGCACAGACAATGTGATACCCATCCCAGAGGATATTCAATGACTGGGGTACACATTATGGAAGAGGAACACATACTGGGATTCTCATAAGAGGGCTAATCACTGTGGTATCTGTTACAGAAAGTCGCCAGTAATATGGGGACCAATCCAAAGGGGCTCATTCACTGGGACACCCATTTTGTAGAACAAACCACTGTGACAACTATCACATAGGAAGGCCAGACACTGTGTCACTCATTACAAGGAGGGCCAGTCTCTGAGGTAATGATCACAGAGGAATGCCATCGACTTAGGCACCCATTACAGAGGAGGCAAAGTAACTAGAGAACCTAGTAGAGAGAAGGATACATCACAGGGGCATCCAATTTGAGGGAGGCCAGTTGCTGGGACAACCATCACAAAAATGGGAAAATCCCTGCTGCTCCCATTATGGAAGAAACCCAGTCACTGGGACTCTGATGACAGAGGAGGCCTAATCAATTGGACAGTTATGGATAAAGGCCAATTACTTGACACCCACCCTAGAAGAAGGCTAATCACTAGTGCATCCATCACAGAAAATAAACTTTCAATGGGACACCATAACAAGAGAGCCAGTCACTTAGGCATCCATCAACGAGAAAGATGAATTGCTGGGGCATCCATCACAGAGAAGACCGGTTCTGGGACCCTCATAGCAGTGGAAGGTCAGTCACTTGGGCACACATCACAGAGTAATTCAGCCACTGATATATTCATCACAAATAAGGGCTAGTAATTTGTGCATTGATTACAGAGGAGAGTCATTCACTGAATCACCAATGACAAGACAGTTCCAGTCAATGAGCCACCAAACACAGAGAAGACACAGTCATTAAGGCATCCATCACAGAAGGAGTCAGTCCCTAGGGCCTGAGTTACAGAAGAGGCACATTCACAGGGGCATCCATCACAGAAGAAGACCAGTCACTGGTACACCTATTGCAGAGGAGGGCCAATCACTGGGGCACCCATCACACAAAAAGGGGCAGTCAGTTGGGCACCCATATGGAGGAGGGTCAATCGCTTGGACACACATTATATATGTAGGGCAGTTATGGGGTTACTCCTCAAACAATAGAGCTAGTCACTGGGACACTCACAAAGAGGAGGCTAGTCACTGTGACAATAATAACAGGAGAGCTTATCAATGGAGCACCCATCACTGAGGAGGGTCAGTCATTGGGACACCACAAAGGAGGACTTGTCTCTGGAGCAACCAATATGGAGGAGATTCAGTTACTTGACATTCATCACAGAGGTGGGCTAGTCACTAGAACACCCATTATGGTGAATGACTAGTCACTGGGGAGCAAATCGCCAAGGAGTTACAAATACTGGGGCACACATAATGAAGGAGGTCTAGTCACTGATTCACCCATTATTTAGGAGGCCCAGTCACTGAGGCAGATGTCACAGAGGAGGGCTAGTTTCTGTACAACCCATCACAAAGGGGCGTTTTTTTCAGGGTCACCTATTATACAGGAGGTCCAGTCACTGGGACATCAAACACAGAGACTAGTCAGTCCTTTGTCACCCAACACAGAGGTAAAATTGTCACTGAGGCACCCATCACAGAAGAGGGATTGTCACTGTGACACCAAAGAGGATACCTAGTTACTGGAATACCCATGAAAGAGGAGGGCTAGTAAATAAGAAAATTTATTGGGAGGATGACCTGTCATTGGTGCCCCAATCAAAGACAATTCCTGCACCTATTATGGGGGAGGCTCAGTCACTATGACAGCCATCGCAGAGGAGGTCTAGTCACAGGGGCATCCATCATATAAGAAGGCCAGTCACTGGGGCACACATTATGAAACAAGTCCAGTCACTGGGACACTCTTTCAAAACTAGTGTCAGTCATTGGGGCATCCATCATGGAGGAGGTCCAGTAAGTGGGGCACCCACCACAGAGGAAGGTGAGTGACTGGCACAAAAATTATAGAGGAGAGATGATACTGGACACCAATTGGAGAGGAGGAACAGTAACTGGGTCACCCACGTGGAGGAGGACGCCAATATGGAGGAAGCCCAGTCACTGAGGCACTGATCACAGAGAAAGACAAATCATCATGGCACCCATAACAGAGAATCATGAGTCACAAGGGACTCTGTTTTAGAGGAGGGCCAGTCACTGGTCCCCCATAACAGAGGAGAGTTAGTAACTGGGGCACTAATTTTGGAGAGTACTCAGTCACTGGTAACTCATCATAGACGTGTGCTAGTCACTTAGGCACCAAATTTGGAGGAGGGTTAATCACAGGGGTACCCATCAAGGAAGAGGGTCAATCACTGGACCACCCAACAGAAAGGAGGTGCAGTCACTAAAGCACCCATTTCAGAGGAGGGTAAGTAATTGGGTTAAC
>NW_007232619.1:0-32613 GCF_000164805.1 Carlito syrichta
GCTGGGAAAACTGGCTGACCACATGCAGAAGATTGAAACAGGACCCCTATCTATCCCCATGCACAAAGGTTAATTCCAAATGGATCAGAGACCTAAATGTAAAACCTCAAACCGTAAGAACATTAGAAAATGAAGGAAAAACCCTCATGGAAGTCGGAACTGGCATCCAATTCCTGAACAAAACCCAAAACCCATAGCTCATAAGAGAGAAAATAGATAAGTGGAACCTTATTAAACTGACAAGCTTCTGCAAAGCCAAAGAAACCATCAAGAGAGCAGGGAGACAGCCTACAGACTGGGAAAAAGTATTTGCCAACTCCAGGTCCGACAAAGGCTTAACATCCTGAATCTACAAGGAACTCAAAGGTACTGAAAAGAAAAAAACAAACAACCCCATTATAAAATGGGCAAAAGATATGAACAAACACTTCACAAAGGAAGACATGCGAACAGCCAACAAACACATGAAGAAATGTTCAACCTCACTAATCATCAGGGAGATGCAAATCAAAACCACACTGAGATACCACCTAACCCCAGTTAGAATGGCAATTATCAACAAGTCAAAAAATAACAGCTGCTGGAGAGGGTGTGGTGAAAAGGGAACACTTCTACACTGTTGGTGGGAGTGTAAACTAGTGCAACCTCTGTGGAAAGTAGTGTGGCAATTCTTAAAAGCTCTAAATACCAACCTCCCATATGACCCCGCAATCCCCCTACTGGGATTATATCCTGAAGAACACAAATCACTCTATAAAAAAGATACCTGCACACGCATGTTTATCGCAGCATTGTTCACAATAGCAAGAACCTGGAAACAGCCATGCTGCCCATCAAAAGAGGACTGGATTTAAAAAATGTGGTACATATACACGATGAAATACTACGCAGCCATAAAAAAGAACAAAATCATGAATTTAGCAGCAACCTGGATAGAACTAGAGTCTATAATACTGAATGACCTCTCACAGAAACAAAGATCCGAGTATCACATGTTCTCACTCATATAATGGACCTTAAACATCCAATGCAATACTATACGAAAATGACTGACCGTACTGGGAAACTATGGTCAGGGGAGGGAGATGGGATTAACGGTAACAAATATCTGTCTGGGAACGGGGAAACACCCCATATCAACAGGGTGCCTGAATGAAATGCAATTGTATACCTAACCCTTAACTGTACCTCACAACTTCACAATAAAAAAATAAAAAAATTAAAAAAAAAATAAAAAAAGAATGACAACCCCCTCTTTTAGGGATCTTTTGATTATCTGATCAGATTTTAATATTCACTCTTGGAAATCTGCCTTGTTATTTTTTTAAAAAGAAAAAGAAAAACTATTCATTTTCCTGATTGTTCTCATGTTTCTCTTTTGTGAAAATCTAAAGTTTAGAGCATAGGATCAAGGACAGACAGAGAATCAACAGGACTGAACCTTGGGTCAGCCCAGAGGACGAACAAAAAATTGTCTTTTTTTTTTTTTGGAATTGGAGTCTCACTCTGTCACCCAGACTGGAGTGTAGTGGCCGCTCCTGGCCACTGCAGCCTTGAGCTGCTGGGCTCCGGCAATCCTTCCAACTCAGCCTTCCAAGTAGCTGGAACTACAGGCGCGTGCTACCATGCCCAGCTAATATTTTGATTTATTGTAGAGATGAGGTCTCACCAAGCTGCCCAGGCGGGTCTCGAACTCACGGGCTCAGGCAATCCACTCACCTCGACCTCCCAAAGCGTGGGATTACAGGTTGAGCCACCAAGCCCAGCTAAATTGTCTTTTTAAATGACAGCCATATATGGCAGACTTTACCTTGGAGCACCTATCAGAAACTTATGAGAATTTTCCTCAGCTTGTTTTGGTTTGTACATGGGAGTTTGATTCTAGATATGTCTCACTGGCAATCATTTATCCATCAGAAATTAAAGATTTCTTGTATCTTCTACTGGAAACAGTGAACTATTACATTCAGGAACATAGATAAAAGATGCAAAAACACTAGGCCAACCAGAGCTGGGTCCTTTCAGGTTTGTCTCTACATGAATTCACACTATAAGGTATAATTCAAGTGCTATATTTCTGAATGGAATAATATCAACATAGATGGGGTTAAAGATGGAATTGTGTCCCCCATTTCCTCCCTTCATACATTGTAGTGTTAATCCCCAATGTGATAGTCTATATAGACAAGGCACTTGGAAGATAATTAGGTCATAAGGGTGAAGCCCTCATGATGGGATTAGTGCCTTTATAAGAAAAGATACCAGAAAGCTTGTTCTTTCTCTTCCCCACCATACGAAAGCACAGAAAAAAAGTGGCCATCTGTAACCCAAAAAGAGAGTCCTCACAAGAAACAAACCATGCTGGCACCTTAATCTTAAAGTGTTAACCTCCAGAACTATGGGAAAGAAAGTATCTATTTGTTTAAGCCACTTAATCTATGGTATTTTGTTATGGCAGACTGAGTTTACAAAGACAATACTATAGGCAACTTTAGAGAATTTTTGATATGAACAAAATTGTTAATGTGAGAGGGTCTTTAAAACAACAAGGGAGGAAAAAAATCTTTCAATTATATAGATCTTCTTGGTTTCAGGAAGGCTCCAAAAGAAATTCTGATTTCAAAATTATATTCTTTGGCAAAGCTGACAATCTTTCATATCCTCCCAAAACACTACTTGAATATAACTAAGGCCTTTATACCACCATTCTTCTTCCCAGTTCTCTTGCATGTTTCTTACCTTAAACTGTTTTCTTTTCTGACCTATTGCCATCTTTTTTTTCTAGTTAGAAGAAAACTCTCAAAGCAAAATTGGCTATTAAAATTCGAGTTCTTTGAGAATAGGCCAAGTATCTTATTTTAAGGAACTTAAATTTTAAACCTGATCTCAGTGTGAACTAAAGTGATTAGATAAGACTCTGAAGTTCAGAGAGAATAGAAAGATATTCGCAGAGAAATTTGAAATATTTCAACCCTGTGAAAGTCGTCAGGATCGAAATAGAGTCACTTGTGTATATATGTATATATATAAAAAATCCCAACAAATAGAGTTGGGAAAGGTCAGGAAAGAAGGGTTCTCATGCATAAATGCCTAATAACAAGAACTACCACAAAAGACTGCAAAAACCACAACCTTGCACAAAGTCCCCAACAACCTCACACACACGTACACAAATTCTGCAAGTATACCTACCCAGCAACTGCCTGTCCAACCTGAGATTGGTGTCAGGCTTATTAATGATCTTCACAGTCAAAAATAATTATATAAAAATAATTATATAATCCTCCTCATTTTTTCTTTAGAAACCTTTGTCTTTCTTTACCTCACTGAATATATACATAGTTTACTATTGGCACGTGTATTCCCACTACAATGCCCATTCCTGAATAAATATCATTTTCTTTTAGAAATTCTCTCTCTATCTGTTATTTAGGTTGACAGACAAAATAGAAAAATGTTTACAGAGAAATTTAAAATTCTCTAGGAAGATATAATCCAGTCCTCCTGGGACCATGTCAATTGGTTCATAGGTTATTACCTCAGGACAAGAAAACAAATGGAAAAAACAAATAGAAAAGATCTTGAGGGTGACATAAAATACTCCAAGTTGTATACCAAAAAAGAAAGAGGTCTAGACAACCTGTACTGTGAAAATAAATATTTTACTATCCCCAAACTCATTCCTGTGAACACAGATTGCACACTAATCCAGGCCAGCAAGCAATGAAAGAATTAGTTTATTGAATACTTTAGGGACAGACTCTTCCACAGTACTCAGAGGTAGACACTGAAGCAGAAGTTACCCCAGCTTGCCCTGCACTTTGTTTTAAGTGAATGTCTTTAAGCAGAATTAGGAGATACAGAAGCAAAATCTCTAAGGGGATATTTTGGAACAGAGCCAGAGCAAGACTCAGAATAAACTAATTTCTAACTCTGATCAATAAGTATCAGGGTAGAGATATATTAAAAATGTAACCTTTTGCAATAAGTTTAAAATGTTTTTCAATTACCGAAAATATTATTTTACAATATATTCTTTTTAAAGTTCTGTCATAACAATAACAATAATAATATAGGAATAAAATTAGAAGTGCATAAAGTTTTCCAATTAAGGGCTTTTTTAAAGAAATGAATAAATACCATGCTAAAAAAAATCACATAGTGTAAAAACTTTTTCTCCTCTCCAATATTCTTATATAGATCAATTCATTATTTCAAGGTCTGTGTTGTGCCAAATACAAATATAAATTTTACAGTGATTCAGGAGCAATGTGCAATCATGTTCTTTGACAATGAATAGGTAGGCAGGTAGATAGGTGATAAATTGATAGATAGAGAGATAGACAGATGATAGATATAGAGGAAATCTGTAACTTACGTGATTAATATCAAGGATGTGGATCCACCATGAGATATCTTTTCTTTCCATAAATCTTTGTGTGTTTTTTATTAGATTTCATGATTTTGCCAGTAAAATGAGTTAGTTTCACAAGTATGCTATCCAAGTTTATGATTTAGCACTTCCTTTTTTTCTTCTAAATGTGTTTTATTTCATTATTGCCCTATTTATACTACAATAGCGTTCTGGGGATTTTTTCGGTTAATTATCTTAAAAATGCCATTTATAAGTTTGTACTTTCTTACATTATATAGAAATTGGCCAATGTACGCAGCAGAAGAACAAAAATGAAGCTGTGAAATAATGAACGAATTGGACTTTGAAAAAATCCTACCTAAAATGTGATGACCCTTAAAGTAAATGACTCCACTCATTGCTTCATCATGTTAATTCCAAAGAATCTCTTGACTTATATATATTCCTCCAAAAGCATTACTATCTATCATATTACTCATAACTTTTATACTTCTAAAATTGTGCAAAGACCAAGTTTGGTTTCTTAAGAGACATGAAAAGCGCCACTGTCTTAATAATAGCAGTAATGATATGATTATAATACCTAACACTAATTGACTTTTCTGTGTCAAGCATAGCAATAAGCTTTTTAAATGTGCTATTTCATTAATTTCACAATAACTTTTTCAGAAAATTATTATTATTATATTTTATAGAACTGTGGGAATGTAAGCAAAATGCTCATGCAGCTATCAGGTAGCTAATCCAGCACTTTAAACCAAACCTTTCTGATTTTAACATTCATATATTTATCTATTGTCAATAAAAATTTAGATCACAATTAGCCAAAAAGAATAAGGACTTATGGACATTAAATCACAACTCAATATTCAATTCCCAAGAATCATTTCATTTATACCAATATGATAATTTAATTTTGGGTAATTATGTACCAAGTAATCAGTAATATCATATTTTTCAGATGTTAATGGTATTAGTGCATTGCAAATACTCTATTGAGATATGAAGAGACTGCTGGCCTCAGTGGTCTGGTGTGTTTCACAGCACCAACCAACCCAAACCACATGGAATGGCTATGCCGATCACATTACATGCATCATCTCTAACTTTCCACAAACCAGCAGATTTTGTTATATTATTGCAATTGTACAGAAAAGAAAACAAAATGGATTCAGAGATATTAATCAAGTTTTTAAAGACATCTAGATAGCAAGTTAAAAGAGAAATCTGATTTTAAGTTTTCTGCTTGCAATCCCTGTACTCCTGTCTCATCATATTATCTCTGTCCATATTAGGGAATGACAATTATCATTCAAGAGATAAAAATGTACATCTACATAAATATATATGATTATTTTATTCACCATATAGATTACATAGATAAACGTAAACATATATATCTGCAAATACACATATGTTTGTGAATTTTCAGTATAAATAAAATCTCTAAATCTAACAAAAATAAAAATGAGAATTGTTTCTCTTCCTGTTTCTAAATTTGAGGATATTCATCTTAGAAAATAATATTATCTTGATCATAAAGACTAATATAATATACATGCTGATAGGTATATTACTAAAATATATCACTAATATGCATATATGCATAATTATAAGGAATACATATTTACTGTTACATAATTTATAGAAATGTATAAAATTGAAAGTGTCAGATGAATCAATTTTTTGTAGTATAAATATACTACATATGTATTCTAAGTCTATATTTCTAAGTCAAGAAATTTGAATCTTATAAACACATCTGATTTTAATTACTTATATGACTTTAAGTCTTAATTTCTTCATCTAATACACCAAAGACAAAAATTAGATGATTTTTAATTCCCTTCTAGCTATAATAACTTTTTATGGCTCTAGTTTTGTGTCTGAAATACAAGTGGCATTCAAAATGTGCCTTACATTTATAGTATTCACATCATTGCTAAGGTGATTATAATTCTATTTTCTAGCTTAGTTGACAGATACATGAAAAAAATGCTCAGCTTCACTAGTCATCAAAGAAATGCAAATTAGAACTACACTGAGATATCACCTAACTCCAGTCAGGATGGCCATCATCAATAACTCAGAAAACAACAGAAGCTGGAGAGGATGTGAGGAAAAGGGAATACTTCTACATTGTTGGTGGGAGTGTAAAGTAATACAACCTCTATAGAAAACAGTTTGGTGATTCCTAAAAGATCTAAAAATCGACCTTCCATATGATCCCACAATCCCCCTACTGGGATTATACCCAGAGAAACTCAAATCACTCTATGAAAAAGATACCTGCATATGTATGTTTATTGCAGCATTATTCACAATAGCAAAAACATGGAACCAACTGCGTGGCCCATCAAAAGAGGACTGGATTAAAGAATGTGGTACATATACACGATGGAATATTATGCAGCCTTCTTTATGAAGGATAAAATTATGAACTTCACAGCAACTTGGATGGATTCGGAATCTATAATACTGAGTGATCTAACGCAGAAACAAAGAACTGAGTATTACATATTCTCACTCACAAGTAGACCTTGAGCAATTATCCTAATACTATAAGAAAAGGATTGGAAGCAGCGGGAAACTGCCAGGGAGTGGAGGGGAGGTGGGATTGGCAGTAGTGGGAATCTTCTGGGGGTGGAGGCACACCTCATCAACAAGGGCACCTGCATAATGAATATTTGCATACCTAGCCCTGAATGTACCCCACATCCTTAAAATAAATTTTTTTTAAAAAAAGAAATTATACTAATAATCACAAAATCTAAATTTTAAGAGCTAAGATCCCTCCTAAAATAAAGTTATCTTGGAGAAACAGGGTTCCGGTTCCTAAGTCTTATATTTTCACTTTTCTAAGAAGTGAATTAATTTTGAAACTAGTTGCCTAATATTAATATAAAATAATAAGAACTACTTTAAAATGTCCACTTAAGTTATTTTTAAATGAACAGAAACTTATAAAAGTCAGCAGGAAATTATCTGATGAAAACTACTAGAAAATTCAGCTTTCTTCCTGTTTTGCCCACGTATAAATGTGCTATTTTCCTTGCCTCTTTACTATAATAAAACCTCGGTAAAGCTGAGGAAACTGTACTATTTGCCTTTTTATATGTTTTTAATGCTGTTTTATATTAGATTCAAAGGTGGAAAATTACTTTTGCATGCATATATATATATTTTTTTTTTTTTCTTTTTCTTTTTTTTTTTAATGAAAACAAGGAAGAGGAAAGAATGAGAAGGCCCAAAAATCCTGACATGGTTTGAGGATACTGAGGTGCTGTTCACAATCACATATCCACACCAGTATCTAAAATGAAAATGAGAAGACAAAGAAGAGGGGCCAGAGTATGGAGAAGCATCCAAAATGTAAGATAAGCTACTGGGCAGCTAAAATCCTATGAACTCTTTGAAACCACAACTTTGATCAAGTTTGATCAAGTGTAGAAAATCTTTACTATGTTCCTAATTACTCAAAAGATAAAGCATGAACTCTCTAGTCTGTAGCACAAGCTTCTCAAATCTCGTACCAGCAGCTTCAGGGGCTCATTTTTTTTTTTTTTTTTTTTTTTTTGAGTTGAAGTTTCACTCTGTCACCCAGACTGGAGTGCAGTGGCCGTCCAGCGATCCTTCCGCCTCAGCTTTCCAAATAGCTGGAACTACAGGCGAGCGCTACCGCACCCAGCTAATTTTTGACTTATTGTAGAGATGAGGTCTCGCCAAGTTGCCTAAGCGGGTCTCGAACGGGAGGGCTCAGGCAATTCACTCACCTCAGCCTCCCAAAGCGCTGGGATTACAGGCTGAGACAGATCCCAGCTTGGGGGGGCTCATCTTCTATGTACCTTTCTCATCACTCCAAGCTACTCACTGTACTCCAAATACCCTTTGATCTTTCATGTTTTTCCTCCTTCACCCAAACTGTTCTTTCTGCCTTTAATGTAGTGTTTTCTTTCCTTCTTGGCCCAACAAACTCCTCCTTATTTATTAAAACTGAAGTCAGATGTTCTTTTTCTTCAATTCTGTTGAGTTTTGAGTTTAGTTGTTGTTGTTGTGACTCCCAACACAGTCACAGCATGTTCTTGAGACTTGGAAATTTTACGAACATAGTGAGATTATGATCCTGGAAAATATTATGACCCCGTTACAGTGTCTAAGAAGACAGGAAAGAGTTAAGAACTCAAGTTGTCAATTAAAAACAAGGCAGGGTAGAATTACTTAAATACTACCGGCTGATAGTAAATTATTCTACAATTATCTATTTGCAAGACTTTATTAATATAAAAATCTAATGTCAAAAATTATTTTTGCTTTATTTAAAAAAAACAAGTGAAAACCAAGACGAGAAAAGCAGAAAAAGCTCGTCCATAATCTAATATCACTAGAAATAAAGTAAGATTCTAATCAAAACAATCTGACAGATAAAAAAGATTAATGTAATTCAAAAGAGAAAACAAAAAGATAAATAGAAACTAAAAAAATTCAAACACAAATGTAAATGAAAAGTTATCAATTAAAATAAATCTTTTAAACTATCAAAATACCAAAAAACTTACAAATTATAACATTCCTAAAGATAATATGGTAAGTGGTTGCTCTCACACTTAGCTTTGGCCTGTAATTGTATTTAATCCTCTTGTCACAAAATTTGTCAATATATATCCAGAGAATCAAAATTCTCTTCCATCCCAAAATTCCATTATTTGCATTATCTTAAGAAAGTAGAGTGCAATTTTTATGCAAAAGAGTGCAAATTAAGACATTATAAGATGAAAAGATAGAAAACCATCAGAGATTTTACATTAACCAAAATTTTTAACAAATTACTGTACTTTATTTTTAAATAAACTATAGTATTATGGTAAAGAATCTGGCTCCGGAAATCAGTTCCCCTAACTTGCTGTGTAGTGTACCAATTTCTTTCAATGGGTTCAAAAATTTAGCAATATTAAAACCGAAGAAGCCATCAAGGGAGTGGAGAGACAGCTCACAGACTGGGAAAAATATTTGCCAACTGTTTGTCTGACAAAGGCCTAACATCAAGGATCTACAAGGAACTCAAACATGCCAAAAAGAAAAAAACAAACAGTCCCATTACAAAGTGGACAAAAGATATGAATAGACATTTCTCAAAAGAAGATGTACGAACAACCAACGGATACATGAAAATATTCGTAGCCTCATTAGTCATCAAAGGAATGCAAATTAAAACTACACTGAAATACCACCTAAGTCCAGTCAAGATGGCTATCATCAAAACTCAAAAAACAACAGATGCTGGAAAGGATGTGGCGAAAATGGAACACTTCTACACTGTTGGTGGGACTGTAAACTAGTACAACCTCTGTGTGATGATTCCTAAAAGTTCTAAAAATCGACTTTCCATATGACCCCGTAATCCCCCTACTGGGAATATACCCAGAAGAACTCAAATCACTCTATAAAACGTTACCTGCACACATATGTTTATCGCAGCATTGTTCACAGTGGCAAGAACATGGAACCAACCATGCTATCCATCAAAAGAGGCCTGGATTTTTAAAAAGTGGTACATATACATGATGGAATATTACATAGCCATAAAGGACAAAATCATGAACTTCACAGCAATCTGGATGGACTTAGAGTCTATAATACTGAGTGATCTTTCACAGAAACAAAGAACTGAGTATCACATGTTCTCACTCATAAGTGGACCTTGAACAACGTATATAAGAGAATGATTGGCAGTAATGGGAAACTCCCAAGAGAGGGCTGGGGAAGCAGGATTGGCAGTAGTGGGAATGGAGGGGAGCACACCTTATTAACAAGGGTACCTGCATAATGAACATTTGCATACCTAACCCTGAATTGTACCCCACATCTTTAAAATAAAACAATTTTAAAAAGAAAACAAACAATTGTAGCAATATTTAATAAAGTATTCAATACCATTTGAATATCACTTAATAATTTAATTATCATTGCATATACTGTATGCAAAGCACCATAATAAAATTTGATAGTACTGCTGTTATTATTTAATAATTGTTCAAGATCATCTTATGAGTGACAACATATGGAACTCTGTTCTTTGTTTCTGTGATAAATCACTGAGTATGATAGACTCCAAATCCATCCAGGTTGCTGCAAAGTCCATGTATTTGTCATTCTTTATCATCTACTTGTTTTCTTTTTTTTTTATAATCGATATTTTTTATTTTGATATTGTGGGGTACAGTCAAGGGTTAGGTATACAAATATGCTTCATTCAGGCCCCCTTGTTGATAATTGGTGTTTCCCCGTCTGCAATCCTTCACCAATAACTGCCCCATAGAAAATTTAAATTATTAAATTTTGAGCATCTTTTTTTATGCTAGCATTACGGATAGTTAGAAGTCACTAAACAAAATTCCTTAAAATTAAAACAATTTCCATAAGTTTTATTTTATTATTTCTACTTAAAATCTGTTGTCAATTTTTTCTTCTCCCTTTTGTTCTACAATAGAGAGATTATCTATTAGTAAAACCATATATTTTCTGTTAGAAAAAAAATCTTTGCTGTATGGCTTTCACAGCGGGTGAGTTTTGCTATACTTCTGAAGTAGTGACATTCCTGAAACATTAACTGGTGTGGCTAGTAAAATATTTAAGCATTTAAATCCCTGAGAGGCAATAAGAACTGTCAAAATTGGAATTCACTATGTGATATATTTTAATTTACATATGCTTTTAAGAGTCCTAAGACAATATGGATTGGTTTCTTTTTGATGAATTTTACTTAGAGTTTGTATTGGAGATGTATGCATACAGATTTCCTATTTACAAAGGTAGAAATTTCCTTGAAAATGAATTTTGACATTGTCACAGTGATTTTTAATTCCTTTTACATTTTTGCACTTTTACTTTTTAACTTTTTTGTACAGTTGGATTAACGTTTTCCCTTACTGAGAATACATCTGAACTAGAAATTCAAATACTAGCTATAATTTGAAATGAAAATAATCATTTTCATTTTCTTTCTTTTTCTTTTTTTGAGTTGGAGTCTCACTCTGTCGCCCAGACTGGAATGCAGTGGCCGCTCCCGGCTACCGCAGCCTCGACCTGCTGGGCTCCGGTGATCCCTCCGCCTCAGCCTTCGGAGCAGCCGGAATTACAGACGCGCGCTACCACACCCGGCTGATTTTTTGATTGTAGAGATGAGGTCTCGCCGCCCAGGTGAGTCTCGAACCCGCGGGTTTAGGCAATCCACTCACCTCAGCCTCCCAAAGGTGCGGGATTACAGGCTGAGCCACAGAGCCCGGCTTCATTTTCACAACTTACCACAAATTCAGTTACAGAGTAAAATAAGTAAAAATTGTAATTGTAACCTCATTAATTTATACAAAGAAGAAAATACCAATTGAAAACATCCTTGGGAGTGTACTAAGTATACAGTATAATTAAATGATAACACTACTAGTATTCAAACTTTTGGTAGAATTTGCTGAGAACTTGGACTATTTGGAAGGCATTTGCTACATCCATTACATGCATCTTCTTTTGTCATGAGTATCCCATTTTGTTTTCTTTTCTTTTTTTTTTTTTTGCAGTTGGAGTCTCACTCTGTCGTCCAGACTGGAGTGCAGTGGCCACTCCTGGCCACAGAAGCCTCGACCTGCTGGGCTCTGGCGATCTTTCCGCCTCAACCTTCGAGTAGCCGGAATTACAGTTGCGCTCTACCACAACCGGCTAATTTTTTTGATTTATTATAGAGATGAGGTCTCGCCTGCCCAGGCAGGTCTCGAACCCGCGGGCTCAGGCAATCCACTCACCTCAGCCTCCCAAAGGCGCGGGTTACAGGCTGAGCCACCGAGCCCGGTCCATTTTGTTTTCACGATTTGAACCACAAAGACTAATGATTTTCTGATACTATATGTCCTTGGACATCAGAATTGATCATTCCTTCCTTATGCTTTCCCAGAATATTAGTCATTCTCTGGTCTTATCCATTCTATTTTAAGCCTCTTACAAGCAAATACCAGGTTTGCTTCATATCAAGGATTTGACGTGAGACAGCACAGATCTTGGCTAAATACAAAATGTCTATTAAAGTCATATGAAACAATAATTCTAAAGTGATGGGTTTGACGGATACTAACTTCATTCCAATTAAAGAATTGAAAATTGCCGGGCTCAGTGGCTCAGCCTGTAATCCTGCGCCTTTGGGAGGCTGAGGTGAGTGGATTGCCTGAGCCCGCGGGTTGGAAACCTGCCTGGACAGGCGAAACCTCATCTCTACAATAAATTTAAAAAAAAAATCAGCCGGGCATGGTAGCACATGCCTGTAATTCCGGCTACTTGGAAGGCTGAGGCAGAAGGATTGCCGGAGTCCAGCAGGTCAAGGCTGCAGTGGCCGGGAGCAGCTACTGCACTCCAGTCTGGATGACAGAGTGAGACTCCAACTCAAAAAAAAAAAAAAAAAAAAAAAGAATTGAAAATGAATGCACAAACCATTCAAAATATACATTTGCAAAACATGAAAATAATTTTGTTGCTTAAGTTTTGACAAGTTATATAATCACTATCATCATGACATACTGTTGTTTTTTATTGTCAGAATAATTGACTCTACATCTTCTGAACTGTAAGTCTTCGCCTGCTTATGTCATTTAAAATATAGTCTGAAGTTATTCCTGTCTCTAACATTATCACCAATAGCACTTTGACACAACTTACACATAGTTTTCTGACAACATTTTCCAAATTCCAGTTGTTATTTCAAATTCTTTTCACAAATACTGTTCTACAGCTCTTGGGAATAAAAGAAGTAAGCTATAATATCATATTTTCTTGACATGCAAAGACTTATACACTTAGTCCTTTAAATCTCATATTACACATGATTATAAAGATTACAGGGGGAAATGTCCCAGATTTCACTTGTAGAAAGTTTATTAATTCAAATGCCTATCTTCTAATGGGCTGTCAACAGACTTGTGCCATCAAAATAGTTCTTTATCTAAACCAATACCCTTATATCCTTGCAATAATATAAGGACTTCTACAGTGGTGATGTGGTTATATCTTTTTTAGTCAATATTACACTTTTGACCCTAATTTCTTTGAAAGTGAACATTCAAAATATAAACTTTAAAGCATTACTATTTTATTTTTATTAATATGCTTTATTTTTCAAAATAGTTTTTGTATGTACAGAAAATTGAGCAGATAGTATTGAGTTTCCATGTAACACCCCCTTCTCCTCCGACCATGCACATAAAAAATGGACCCTATTATTAAAACCGTACAATAGTATGGTACATTTGTTACAATTAATGAACCAATGCTAACATATTATTTTTAACTAAAGGTCATGGTTTATTTAAATTTCCTTAGTTTTTACCTAATATCCTCTTTGTGTTCCAGGATGCCAACCAGGTACCATATTACATTTGGTTGTCATGTCTCCTTAGGCTCTGTTTGTCTGTGACACTTCCTGAGACTTTCTTTTTTTTTTTTTTTTATGATCTTGCCAATTTTGAGGAATACTGATCAGTTCCATTGTCAAATACTCCTCCAGTGAAATTTGTCTGATTTTTTAAAATGATTAGACTGGGGTTATAGGTTTTAGTAGGAAGATTACAGAGAAAGGGTACCATTTTCATGATATCATATCAGATGTAGTGTTTGCCTGATTTCATTATTCTTTTCCTCCCTTACAATACTGTACTCTTTGGGAGTAAATCATTATGCACAGCCTATATTTTAAGGGAGAAAAGTTATGCTCCTCTCCTTTAGGGTATAGTATCTATGTAATTTATTTGGAGCAAATGACAAATTTTAATAACTACATTTAAAGATATTTACTTCCAATAAAAGAAAACAAAAATTTGCTATCCAGTTAGTCTTGGCAGTTTGATGTATTTATACCACTTATTGCATTTTTAATGTAACTTTTATTTTTCTAAATCAATTGAGAAAATGAAAGTGAATGTATTGTTTTTCTTCATCCAAAAGCACTTTGACAAAATAGCTAATATTCCAGCAAATCTCTGATAAATGGAACTTACTTTGTAACATCATGGTATAGTTACAGAGAATCATACATAAATTATATGTAATTTGTTTTCTCAGTAAATATATTTGACACACCTCATGATCTATAACTATTCTCAGGGGTTTCCAAACATTTTCATGGATGATTGAAATGCATCTTCATTGTTTTATAAGATAAATGTTTTAAATCATTGCATTTTGTTGTAGCGATAGCAGAATTCCATAGTCTGGGTAATTTATAAAGAAAATAAATTTATTTCTCACAGTTCTAGAGACTGGGAAATCCAAGATCAAGGCACCAGTATTTCATCTGGTGAGGGCTTTTTTGTTGCATCTGTGCATAGCAAAAGACATAAAAGCAGGCCAACTAAATGCCACTGCATGAGTCCTTTTCTGTAAGGGCCTTAATACCATTAATGAGAGAGGAGCCCTCACAGCCTAACCAGCTCTTAAAGGCACTCACCTCTCAATATCATCAAATAAGCAACATCTGAATTTGGAGAGGGCACATTTAAATCATAGCATAACCACAGCTATACTTACTATTAATAAACTACCAAATGTGTGCCAATAAATTCAAAGCTCATAGATAAGTACATATAAGAATTTATAGATTAATAACAAACATATCCTAAAGTCAATATATGTAAGACATGTGTCATAAAGTATTTCTCCTATGAAAATACAATCTTGGTTAATCATTATCAAGGAACTTCCTTTGTTACATCATTTTGACATTCTGATTTTCAAAATGGTTATTTTTTTTAATAAATCAAAAATAAATACAGTTACCCTTCAACAACATGAGTTTGAAGTTTGTGAGTCCACTTCTACATACATTTTCTTTCATCCATGCCACTCCTGAGAAAACAAGACCAACCCCTCCTCTTTCTCCTCCTTTTCCAGCTATTCAGTGTTAAGACAAAGAAAAATGAAGACCTTTATGATGAGCCATTTCCACTTAATCAATAGTAAATATATCTTGTCTTCCTTGCAATTTTCTAAATGTAATCTTCTTTTGTCTTATGTACTATATTGTAAAAATATGGTAGGCTTCCAGTGAATAGTATACTAATAGTAGTTAAACTTTGGGTAGTCAAAAGCTATAGATTTTCTTTTCTTTTTATTTATTTATTTTTTAACTTTTAATTTTTTTATTTTAGAGATGTGGGGTACAATTCAGGGTTAGGTATACAAATGTTCATTATGCAGGTACCCATGTTGATGAAGTGTGCCCCCTCTTCCCCAGGTAGATTCCCACTACTGCCAATCCTGCTTCCCCAACCTCCTCCCAGCAGTTTTCCGCTACTGCCAAACCTTTTCTTATAGCATTACAATAAGTGTTCAAAGTTCGCTTATGAGTGAGAACATGTGATACTCTTTGGTTCTGTGAAAGATCACTCAGTACTATAGAGTCTAAGTTCATCCAGGTTGCTGTGAAGTTCATGATTTTGTTCTTCCCTATGGCTGTGTAATATTCCATCATGCGTATGTACCATCTTTTTTTTTTTTTTTATCCAGTCCTCTTCTGATGGGCAGCATGGTTGGTTCCATGTTCTTGCTACTGTGAACAATGCTGCGAAAAACATACATGCGCAGGTATCTTTTTTATAGAGTGATTTGAGTTCTACTGGGTATATTCCCAGTAGGAGGATTGCAGAGTTGTATGGAAAGTTGATTTTTAGATCTTTTAGAAATAACCACACTGTTTTCCACAGAGGCTGTACCAGTTTACACTCCCACTAACAGTGTAGAAGTGTTCTCTTTTCACCACATCCTCTCCAGCATCTGTTATATTTTGAGTTATTGATGATAGCCATCCTCACTGAAGTTAGGTGGTTATCTCAGTGTAGTTTTAATTTGCATTTCTTTGGTGACTAGTGAAGCTGAGTATTTTTTCATTTATCTGTTGACTGCTCCTATGTCTTCTTTTGAGAACTATCTATTCACATCTTTTGCCTACTTTGTAAAGGGGCTGTTTTTTCCTTTTCGGCATGTTTGAGTTCCTTGTAGATCCTAAATGTTAGGCCTGTGTCAGACTTACAGTTGGCAATTTTTTTTTCCCCAGTCTGTGGGCTGTCTCTCCGCTCTCTTGATGGTTTCTTTGGCTCTGCAGAAGCTTTTTAGTTTGATGAGGTCTCACTCGTCTATCTTATCTTATGGCATGGGCACTTGGAGTTTTGATCAGGAATTGGTTACCAATTCCAATTCCCATAAGGGTGCCTCCTGCATTTTCTAAGGATCTTAGAGTTTGGGGTTTTACATTTAGTCCTTTGATCCATTTAGAGTTGATTTTTGTGTATGGTGATAGGTAGGGAATCTTGTTTTCATCCTCAGCCAGTTTTCCCAGCACCATTTATTGAATAGATTCTCTCTCCAGTCATTGGTGGTGGAGGCTTTGTTGAAGATGAGTTGGTTGAGAAATTGAGATTTTGCTTCTGGAACCTCTATCCTGTTCCATTGGTCTATATGCATGTTCTTCTACTAATACCAGGCTGTTTTGATTATTGTAGTTTTTAATAGAGTTTAAAGTCTGGGAGTGTGATACTTCCTGCTTTTTTTTCTTTGCTGTGGACTGTTTTGTCAATTTGTGGCCGTTTATGATTCCATTTGAATTCCTGTACAGTTTCCAGGTATGAGAAGAATGCTGCTGGTAATTTAATAGGTATTTCATTAAATCTGTAGATTGCCTTGGGTAGGATGGACATTTTAAAATATTGACTCTTCCAATCCATGAACGTGGAATATTTTTCCATTTGTTTGTGTCACCTTTGATTTTTTTGAGCAGTGTTTTGTAGTTTTCATTGTAAAGGTCTTTCACGTCTCTGGTTAGGAAGATGCCAAGGTATTGGATTTTTTTTCTGGCTGTTGTGAATGGGATTGGGCTTTTTATTTGGGTTTCTGTTTGTTTATTGTTGGTGTATAGAAAGACATATACATAGATTTTTTTCAACTGCACAGTGAGTCAGCTCTCCTCACCCCCATGTTGTTCAAGGGTCAATTGAATTTTTTCTGTATGCTTCTGTTATTCACTAAATGTACCAAAGCATTTCCTTTTTGGATGTTGTTGGAAAGAGTGAAGTAGATCTGTCAGAGAGCGATGGCTATGTAGGAGGAGGAAAATAAGAAGGACAGATTCAACTTTAGATTTCTGCCTAATAAAACAATTCTGCATTTTGCATAATAGACTAAAGCTTTTGTACTTTTAGCAGATATATCAGTTTCCTGAAGATTATTGAAAATATAAAGGTAGCAAAGGAAAAATTAAAGTTAGATTAGCACATCCATCTATACCACTAGTCGATTTAGAACCTATAGGCATCATATCTGCAAAATGTTTCAGGCAGGACCAGTCAATACTAAAAGATCTAGCTAATAAAACAAAACCGTAGGTATGCCACTTACAGAAATGAGTTTCTGTTCCTGATGGCTATAATAAAAGTTAGATTACAAAACAGGGCTGATTAACATTGCATTCTAATCATCACGGGCATAGTTTGCTTTATTCTAGAATAACAAAAATCTCATCATGCCTCTAAGTTCAAAATTAGCACATATAAATATATATTACTGAATATAATTAAAATACAATTTAAAATATACTTGGAATTTCACATCTACATTAGATCATTTGTATATTCTTTGAGAATCACAGAGTTGCTAAAGGAATATTATTGCTTAAAAATATGTTTAAATTATAAAGCAGCTTCCATTATTATATCATTTTAACATTCTGATTTTCAAAATAGTTACTAAATTTTCTTTTTACTCACTAAATTGTAGTATACTTTCCATAGGGTGTTCGACAATGTTTAATAAAAATTTTCATTATAGCTTTGGACTACAGCTATTAGAACATAATCAAACAAAAAAATTTTGAAGGGTATCATAGAAGAGTCTTGCAGTATATTACTTATGGTCATAATTATTTAACAAAGCTTTAACTTATTTTTAAATTTATAATATTTATTAATTTTATTAAAACATATCCAAAAGATTCCTTCAAATCCTTTCATTTTATGTTCTGTGATTTGCCTGTTGGATAATACTAAGTCATTTTAATCATGGATTTTAGTTTCCACACATATAGAGGGCTAGATAAGAATATATCTAAGGTCTCTTTTTTTCCTAAAATATTATTTTTTAACAATGTTAATTGTTTCTGTTACTAATTCTCAAATCTTAAAGAAAAAAATTTTCAAAAAACTAAATGACCAAACTAATAAAAGTATCTGTATTAGTCCTGACTAGGGCAAAAAAGATGAGTAAGTTTCAGTTATTAGACTCATAAAAATAGGCCTTGCCATTTACAAACTGGCTACAGAGTAAGCTGTCTTTGGTAATTGCTTACTTTTAAGGATTCTCACTTGAAGTTTATTTTTGTTTCTTGCAGAAATACTACATTCTTATTCTATAAACATACTTTCTTTTTTTTTTTTAGTTGGAGTCTTACTTTGTCTCCCAGGCTGGAGTGCAATGGCACACTCATGGCCACCCCAGAAGTAAACTGCTGAGCTCCGGCAATCCTTCTGCCTCAGCCTGCCAAGTAGCTGGAACTATAGGTCGAATACACATTTTTAAAAATTTCCAAAAAAGAATTACCTAGAATTTTAAATGATATTTTCATTGTAAAGATTGCTTAGAACAACCTGAAGGCAATTCCGCTAGAAATAAAAGTACGGCATCATTTATAAAAGCATATTGTCAGCTCTCAATTCATAGAGCTATCATTTTTGGTTAATAACTTTATGATGATTGTTACTGATATATAGCAACAGAGTCACATGTCTGTGAAGAACAAATTCTACTTTCATTATTCAAATATATATACACTTAATATTTTATTTCATAGCACAAGTCAGAAGTACAGTTTTGTTTCTGACTAATTAAAAATACATGAGAAAGGGAAGAATTACAGAATTGAGACTGTATGTGTAATGTCTAAGAAATTCTTGTTTTTGAAAAGTTAGTGCAAGCTTCTATTATTTTTCAGTTGTACTTAGATATTTATTTTTTCAATTTTTGCTTATGTTGATTCCTGCACATAGAATGCCTCATCTCTTCTCCAGCCTCTATTGTACTTTAATTAAATATACTTCAAGTACAACCTCTCCTCACCTATGACAGCCCACAGAAATATTTCTTTCCCCAGAATATAATATCTTATATTGTTTTAACCCTTATCATCATCATCTAGTATTACACTTCTTTTTTTTTTTTTGTGGACAGATATTAACTCTTCCAATAAATCAGTGTATTTCAGACATTTAGGTAGTTGAATAGTGATATAACTGAAAAAAGGAAAGGACAGTTAAGAACAAGAAGTCAGCAATTGAAATAACTCATATGTGAAAGATAATGTGGTGCATCTGATGCCACTGATTCTCTTCTCTGCCAAGGCACGTTGGGCCTCCATGAAATCCTCCATTGTGTCACTTTCTTTCACCAGCAGTTCCAATTTGTTAAATCATCTCCCCACCATGCTACTTTATCCAATATCCACTTGTCCTTTGCTTAAAAGCTTAAATGTCACCTCCCCAGGAGGTCTTTCCTCACTTCCAAAATTGCTAGATCCCGTACATTGCTCTTTTCTTCATCAACAACTGTTTAAAAGCTGACTTCTCCATTAGACTGCATGCTACATGACTCATGTTTGCTATTAAAATCCTTGGGCCCGTATTAATCCTTTTAAAATATTTACTGGAAGTCAAGCTTTGTATGTAAAAAAGTGGTAAGTACTGAAGCCTGAAAACTTTGTAAGCCATGCTAATGAAATTGAATTTTATAATGAAGGTAATAGAGAATATTGACTTTTAAATAGGTTAGTAATCAAGATCAGACTGGTGTGTTAGCATACTTTGTAGCCAGTATGGAGACTGGATTAGAGGAGGTAAAACTGAAGATAAAACAGAAGGCAAATATATATAAGGAGTCAGAATTCTAGCAGCTGTTATAAATATCCACTTGTGAGAACCCTTGTGATTTTATTGGGAAAATACTCTGCTAAACTATTTTCTAGAGAGGGAAATGTGCCTTCAGGTCTGCTGATAGTAGCCTGTACATGTACTTTGCGTGAATTAAAGAAAAGAGGACAAATTGACTGGAATTTGGAAAAGAATGTGGCTGTAGGAAAGAAACAGAAAAGTCCAGAAGAGACAGCAAAATGGAACTCTTGAATAATCTATATTATCTCTCATTTCTGTGCATTTTCAATTCCTGTGTTCTAATTTGCACCAGGTGACTCCTCCCTATCACTCCAAAATCTAAAATGAGGTCAACATTAATCATGAAAGTTTTTATTTGATAGAAATTTTTGTAGGGTGACATAAGAAATGAAAAAGTGAGCGAAGCCTGAGTTCAGTATCAAGGAAGGCACTCGGAAAAAAAACGAAAACAAAGATGACACTAACAGACTTTGGGGTCAAAGCCAAAACCCTAAAATACCAACTGGATCACACAGAATTAATTAGAGGAAATTACAATGGTCCAAATAAAGGCTTAAACAAAAACTGAGAAGAGTATAGAATTGAGAATAACTAAAAAGTAGAATGAGATAAAGCTAGTGACACCTGGTCTCAAACTCTGTAGCATTCACCCAAAGAGGAAATTTATGAGGCAAAAATCAAAGTTATAAGCAGAAAGAATAGGTTAATTTAGAATCTATTAATAATAGATATAACTAACACCAGATGAAATTACTAGGAGGCTGTTAAATACATACCCCCAAAAGCCAGAATTATCTTTGGAGGGCAGGCCCCTTATAGTACAGGTTTCCCACAAGGTAAGTGTTCTAGGAACCCATTGGCATCAGAGTATGAGCCAGCATTATTGTGAGAGGCTGTGTTTGGCTCAGTGAATTGGGGGGGGGGGTTCTTTCAATGTGTTTGCCCAATTCATGATAGGTGATTTACATGCACATCTGCCTACACTGCACTGAGGGTTCAGCAGTCTGACCAAAAATGGCATGTATGGCCCCCATAACCCCACCCTCCACAGGGTCTCACTCCAAGCAACTTTTTTTGGTTTTTCCAGATGAAAAAATCCTCAAAGGGAAACATTTTGCTAATGTGGAAGATATGAAACAAAAAATGACAGAAACACTAAAAAGCATCAAAATTGATAAGTTCAAAAACTGTCCGGAGCAGTGAAAAAAGCATCTTAGTGGGTGTATTGAATGAAACAGACAGTACTTTTACGATGACCCAAGTTTAAATATCTAAGAATAAATATACAATTTTTATAAAAATTCTGTTTTTTGGGGAGGATCTCCCCTTGTACACATATATGAGGCAAATGTGTTATCACACACACACACGCGTGCACACACACACACACGCACACACACACGCACACACACACACATATATATGTCCTAGAAGAAAGGATTTGACTTTGACTAGAGGTAGACTTTGGAGATAATAATTTTAAAAGATAGTTGAAGTTGGCTTCTCCTAGTTTCACAGAGGCATGAAAACGTAGAATATGAGATAGTAATTCTTAGTAACTGAAACTTCTCTCAAGGGTAGTATCTTTTATATATAAGGGTAATGAAGATATAGTATGCAGGGCTAAGACAAAATAGGCACATATAATTACATGTAAAGGCTTAAAACAATAAAATATGCTATATAATTCCTGTATACATATGGAGAAATATGAATACCATATATATTTTTACTTTTGAAAATAAGACCATAATTGTATTAAAGGAATCTAGTCAGAAGTGGAGACTAGTCTCATTTCTTTAAATTGAGAGGATCTGAAGGCAAAGAAACACAAGTTGGATATTTCAACCCACAGGACTCTCAGATTCTTATAGTTCTGATATAATATATATTTTTGTATCTAAGATAGTACTGTTTACAAGACACACACTTCATGTAATTCTTTAAGAGGAATAAATACTGCCAATTAATGCCAAAATACCTTTGTTATAAACACATCAGTATCAGAGATATTAAAATATAAAATAATGTCTTTTAGTAATTAAATGTGTTATTTAAAATAACCCCTGGTAACACCAATGATAACCTCTGTTTCCATTTTTCATGAGAATATTTTATCACTATTTCTTCCAAATAATATATTATAACGATTTCCTGATTTATGAATGCTCTATGTGAGGGAGGAGACCCAAGTTACTACTGATGTCAAGATATAAAAAAAAAAGCCTTAATCCTTTAGTGCATATGAATGATGTCTAATAAACAGACAAATCTTACAAAGAAAAAAAGGAGACTTTTTGCATCATCATCAAACATAAACAGATTTACCATGACAAGTTGATTTAACCTATCACTCAGATAACACTCCTATTTGCTATCATTTTGAGGCTATAAAGAGTATATTATACTTGGGACAACGTTTTGAAATAGTTTAGCTTAGGAGAAATTTCTTTCCATCTAAACCTTGTTCAGAATACCCATTTGAGACATAGACTGGAGATGCTTCTGTGGTCTTACCCAAAATATCCTGTCTAAAAATAAAGATATCCGAAAATTAGATAATTTGGTTAAGAGACCCATATCTGGTTCTGTGGGCTCCTCAGAATAGGGATGAGATTTGTTTAATCTTCATTGCTAGCTGAGGAATAGATACAAACCCTGATCATAATCCTTCCACCTGTGTTGTGATGGTCAGATGTGTGATCTCCAGAGTGTTAAATGATGTTACACTTTTGCTGCACTGACAAGTAATCCAGCAAAGAAAAGGTTATTCAAGAAGAAAACCTACCTTTATGGACATTTGAGAAATGTGTTACGTGACTGTGACACCTGAATCATTACTGTAAATCTGGACTGATTATGCCTTCATTTAAAAATCATTAATCCTTCTACCCCCTTTAGTGGGAAAACTCAGGGCCCAAACCACCAACCTACAAACAGCGGACTGTTTACTATACCATCAGTTTACTTTTTCATTGTCTTCCAAAAAAACTTTATATCATAAGACTTTCCCCAAAGACACACTGATTCTTCAATAGAAAGTATCAACAAAGTTAATGCTCTAATCATTACACCCTTCGTGGTAAAATCTTCTATTTGCTGTTTCCACCAATCCTACAACCCTAAACTATTATATCATGACTTTTACCCAATTCCCATCAAGCCCCCAAACTGAGAGATCTGCCTTAAACCACATTCAAATTATCAGTACATCCTATCTTGTTCTTTACCTTCTTGAAGAAAACCAGAGTTCAACTGAGGTGATGTTCTTCCCTCACCTCAGTAAGCAATAAACTGATCACTGTCTTATCAAAAGGTTCAGGAGCGAGTATTTGAGATGAGTATATGACTTATAGAAGGTCTACAACATTCTGCATCCAGACAAACCTTGGTTTTAAGTTATCCTGGCACACAAGGCTATATAAGTATAGAAAAAGTGATCCCAATAAGAGATTTTCAATTCTACTGTAAAGACTTAGAAATTTAAATTAATAAGATGGGGGATCAGCAAATAAATAAAAGTGGTAAGACACTATCATAGCACCTGATAAAATTTTTCTATTAAAAATCTTATAGTCCAAGGAATAGAAAGTCAGTAATTGTTTTTAGTGGGTACAATTATAACTTAATTCATTGTAATTGTGTTAACGTTTCATTATTATTTCTCTCTTTTCTGCCTCGGGCACAGTAGAAAATTATGTTTCTTGTCAGTGGTTATTTTTCTTGTTGGTGAACACCATCAAATATATAAATATTCTATTCCTTTAGAAGAAAGACCAGCATTTGCTTTTCTTAATTACTTGTTCATTTTGATAGTGACAGCTGATGTTGCTGGTATTAGTCAAGCAATTGTATGGAGATGTCACTATATAATTGTAAGAGGCCATGAAATTTTATATTGAGACACATATTTTCTTTCTAATTGCTTCAGGAAAACCATGCTGAATGAAAGAAATCTTTTCTTTTGACTGTATCCTCTAGTGAACTTGGGCCATTGACTGCCCTTTTGTGTAGCAGAAGAGAGTTTATGACAGCAGGAAACACTACAAGTACAAGTAAATATTATGACTTCATTAAAACTAT
The DNA here is from genome assembly GCF_000164805.1 of Carlito syrichta. Taxonomy (NCBI): domain Eukaryota; kingdom Metazoa; phylum Chordata; class Mammalia; order Primates; family Tarsiidae; genus Carlito; species Carlito syrichta. The sequence goes on from NW_007232619.1 coordinate 24,421, forward strand.
TGTCATTTATTATTAAATTAGGTCAGAATGTATAAACATTTTTCAGCCATTGTTGATTGGGTTTTGAAAAATGTTCCATTTGAAAGTTTTGTTTGTAGCTGAAGCAATCCTCTTAAAATACAGCAAAATCTGAAAGGTGAAATAGCTAGAGGCACTTTTAAATCAGCAAATACAAATGAATTACTCTGTTGGCAACTACCATAAAAAATAAAATAATCGCCATTGTGCGTATTACATGGAGCTAGTCAATTTCTTAAGAGGCAAACTGTGTGACCTTGAACAAGACATTTAAAACTATGAATATGCATAGATACCAGAAGCAGGAGGGGCTTCTGCTTCTGAAATTCTCTCCTAATTAGGACATTATTCTGTCACTTAAGTACATCACTTAACACAGAGTAAACTGAATACTGAAAATGATGCACCCTGGTGAGTGTTAATATTTTAAATAACAAGTTTGATACTTTAAAAATGAAAACTGAAAACAAAGTTATCAAATTTAATGATTTAATCAATTGGTCAAACAGTGAGTTGCTCAAGCAAAACCAACAAATAAAAACCATTACTCAACTAAAAAATAAAAGTAAAAGCTTTCTTTAAAAAAAACCATTATGATTTTGAAATATTTATCCCTGAGATATATATTGCTGATATTTGTATAGTCTTGTTTTAAGCATTACCATTATTCCTATACTCTATTAGTAGACTATGAATTAATTACTGCTTTTTCAAGGATGACAATTAGTAAACTCTTTCAAATGATTACCATTATATCTGGTTAGTTCTTGCAAAAAAAATATGGAGGAAAATATGAAAAGAATAGAAAAAGTAGTTTGAATTATATTCAAATCATTGCGATGTAGAATTCTTAGAAAATTTTACTTTCTGGATAAAGTTTATGAAGAACTGAGAATTTTGTTTCATTTAATGTAAAGAGTAGATAAAGGTTTAGATAGATATATTTCCTTTTTATTTTCCAAATGAATTGTATATCTTCCCTTCTTATCTGAAAATGTAGAATGTTTTTCTTGGTGATTCAGAACTGTCATAATAATTTTTAAAAAGCAATGGAGTAATACATTGCAATATAGTAATACCTTGTTCCCTGCTGCTATGGATAAAGATGTTTGTTCCTACATTATATGGCCCCACACTGTTCTGCTGTATGACTTTGCCTACTTTTCAAAGCTTTTTGCCTTTTCCTTTGCTTTTGGGTAATAGTCCTTATTTTTTCACCATGGTCAGCATGCCTAACTTAACACAACCTCTCTCTCCTCTTTTAAGATGTTACTACAGTTTTCAGTAAACTTGAAAAATACATTAGCAGATATATTAGAATTGTATATAAAATTAGAAGTAGCCAGGTCTAGAAGAACCTATCATGTCATGTTAATATCTGGGTTAATTTTGGCTGAATGGGTTTTTTAACCAGAATATTTACTTCTTTCACTGTACTTAGTATATATTAACACCTATTTCAGATTGTTATTGTGATAATTTGATGAGATAGCATATTTGAAATACCTTGTAAACTATAAAGCTGAACACAAATGTATACTAGGGTTACTATGATCATTATCAGAACAACACTGCCATCTAATGGCCACAAAGCAGATAACAGGTACCCTAAAGTCGGCTGATGAAACGCACAAAGTGACAACTAATGACACAATTGCATCCTTACTGTAATGTTATCAAAACAGTGTATTGTGAGAGAACATTTTTGCACTTCTGTTGTAACTTCTCCTTCTAGTAACAAAAAACATCATTGAGAGCTTTGTATAGTGAAAACAGTAAGTAGGCATCGAAGTCACAAAGGTATAATTTAAACCCTAGTTCTGCCACTTACTAGCTCTGTAATCCTGGACAAATAATAATGCTCTTTCGGTTCTTCATTTCTTCATCTATAAAAAGGATAGTAGTACTTCAAAAGAGAGTTGCCGTGAGGATTAAATTAGACAACCCAAAATGCTTATAAACTATAGTTTAAAATAAAGCAAAAACAGAAATAGGTAAGTGCCTAGGCCAGTGCTTGACACATTGGAGATGATTCAATAAATAAACATAAGTGTACTTCAGCTCTTAGATAGAGTCAAAGGAAAACATATATTAAGAGATTCCATGGTTTTAAAAAGCTATTAGAAAAAAGGTCAGTTTGAAACAAAAACTGCAGTATACTTGTGATTTAAAATTTTTATATGAATTAATTTTATTAGTCAAGAGAATCATACTGACTAATCACAGATTCTCAGAATCAGAAATATTTTGAGTCCCCCGGGATATCTACTACCTGCAATACTTTATCACTTGAAGTTCTAATTTTCTCAAATGACAAAATGATGGTATTCACTTCTTGAATTGGTACCTACATCCAATAAATGTTATTTATAATTCTATCATTTTATTTGATGCTATAATTGTATGTTTAAAAATAAATAATAGAAGTTAGCATTCATTGTTAATGTGATGTGGTACTCTATTCTTAAAAATTTGAGAAATTCTATACTTTAAAATGTGGTTAAGATCTTCATTTAACAGAGACTGGAAAGATTATTAAATTTGTCAGGATCAGATTCTTTTTGATCCTCAGGTACATAATATTTTATCATGTATATTTTTAAAGATAGTATTAACTATCTTAAAAATATTACTATCTTATAGTATTAGCCATATGTTCTTAAAAACATATAGACCAGACATGAGGCTGAGTATTTGACTATACTCATTATTCCTCTAGCAAATTTATGAAGTAGATACTATTATTGCCCTATTTCAAGATGAAGAAAAGAAAGCTGAAAAAGATCAAACAATTTGCTCTAGTTTACTTAGCCTGGTTGGTAGCTGAGATTTGTCTAATTACAGAGCCAGATTCCTTTTTCTTTTTCTTTTTTTTAAGAGATAAAATCTCAGTCTGTCACACAGGCTGGAGTGCTCACTGCAGCATTGACTTCCAGGGCTCAAGTGATCCTCTTGCTTCAGGTTCTTGAGTAGTTGAGACTACCAGCGCATGCCACCACACCTGGCTCTTTTTATTTATTTTATTTGTTTATTTATTTATTTATTTTCTTTATAAATAATTACTCAATATGTTGTCCAGGCTGGTCTTGAACTTTTGGCCTTAAGCAATCCTCCTGCCTTGGCTTCCCAAAGTGCTGGGATTATAGAAGTGAACCACCACCACTGACCCAGCACTCATATTTTTAACCTATGATATACTTCCAAATTTAAGTGCCATATGTTTCTTAGATTTATTTAATCAGATTAAAGATAACTTACACACACTTTTTCTGACCTAGATATATCAGAGCATATAGAAACATAGTTGATTTCTATAATTTTCCCTGTGTGAATGTTGTTGCAATTCTTTGTACATTACCATTCATATTAGCAAAACCACTAGGGTTCATCTCTGCTCTGCTGTGCTATTATCCATTAAAAATTAATAACAAAAATTACCTCCTTAATTAATAGGCACAGGAGGAGTTCCTAACTCACTGTAGAATTTTATAATGCTTGTTCATCAAACTCAAAATAATTTAGCAACCACCTAATTAATTCCTAATTGATATCATTGGACCATTACTTCCCCATTCACGTTTGGACATATACCAAGAGATAGTGCCCTAGGTGTTTTTAGATCTAACATCCAAAATAAATAAAACAACACAAAGTTTCTTCATTCTACCATTCAAATGACCACTACTTTCTTTGTCAAAAAATACTATTAAATAAGTAAATTATTTTCAATTAAATAACTGATCTGCAAATTGTAAAGGTCAAAGTTAATGCAAAATAACAGCCTGGCTTTCTCTGTGAACATTAATAATTTGTGTTATTAAATTAAGGTATTTAAAATAATACTTTATTCATACTCAGAGAAATTGTTATTTTAAATATGTTGTAGTATTTCGAACTTTTGACTAACATCTAGAGGAAAAAAATGTTTTCATGCATTTAACAGCATTGACTTTAACACACAGAAATGTACCACCTGTAATAAGCAGTGTTTTAATTAATTTTTGAATATTTAGTGTTAGCAATTCATCACTTAAAATATTAGACAGAATTTAGATATGAAAACATTTAAGATAATCTAAAATAATGACGCATTCAGAAATTAAAAACTATGAAATATAACCAGTGATAGAACAAAGTCTTTAACGAGAAATTAAAACTTCAAAATTTCAAGTGAAGTAACCAACTTGCACAGGGCTCCTACTCTATTCTAGGCAACCGTGAAAGAAACTTTACATTAAATATGAGCTCTCCAGCTACTAACTATAAGGATTATATACAACCTATCCTTAGTAGTAACACAGAAGCCAAGGTAAGATTTGAAGAAACCATAATTTAAGAAACACATTCCAAATGGGTAACACCAAAATGTGTCTTAACCCTCTTTCCTTTTAACTTTATCTCATTCAGTTATGATGTATCACTGTCCTGATATCCAGGCACATCTTTTCCATCAGCTTCTGCCACTCTGAAGATAATCCTATGAGGAGCCTAAATTGAAACATGACCTTGCTCTTGTTTACAGTGGAACAAATAGCTAAAAGTTAAGTGTTCCAAGACCCAAATCCAAATTCATAGTTAAAATATACATTGTTTGATATTTAACCTGCTTTCTGATAATATTCATTTGCAAGGAGTGCTCTAATTCAGATGCCCAAGGATTACATTTTACCAACAATTTATTTCAGAGTATTCATCAGGAAGTAACATTGCTTAACATCAGATAGTCTGTTAGGCTTCATGGTCATTAACTTATGTCTGAGTAAAAGGCTTGACATTTACTTTAACTATTTCCTATATTTAAAGTATCTATGGAATATAAGCTATGGACAAGGGAATAGATTTTATTTTTTGAGTAAGCTTTTGTGGCAAAATTTAAAACTGCTTTTACAAAACTGTGAGTATGATACCACCAGCTTATAGTAAAGGGGGTTGCTAAAGAAATTGCTCCCGATATCAAATCATGTACCTTATGAAGACTTGTGGGCAAAATATATTTTGGTTCTTTGTAATTGAGTATATATAAACATAAATATATAAATATATAATTTCTTTATTTAAAAATACATTCACTGATTGAAAAAATGATGGTATATATTTTTAATTGTAAAACTGATTTAATTTCTTCATGCATGTAAAGAAGACACTCAAAAAAACATTTTCAGTTAATTGTCATAACACTAGTAAACATTTTTATGCTAGCCTTATACATGGCTTCATCTTAATTTTCATGTCCTTGTTTTATCATTATCTTATTTTTCTCAATTATTATTTTATCTTGTGTAATAAATATTTTTCTTTTTTTTTTTTTTTGAGTTGGAGTCTCACTGTTGCCCAGACTGGAGTGCAGTGGCCACTTCCGGCCACCACAGCCTCGACCTGCTGGGCTCCAGAGATCCTTCCGCCTCAGCCTCCCAAGTAGCTGGAACTACAGACACACGCTACCACACTCGGCTAATTTTTTGATTTATTGTAGAGATGAGGTCTCGCCTGCCCAGGCAGGTCTCAAACCCGCAGGCTCAGGCAATCCACTACACCTCAGCCTCCCAAAGGCGCAGGATTACAGGCTGAGCCACCGAGCCCGGCTAATAAATATTTTTCAAGATGCTTAGGTAAATAGAAAAATATCCTAACACATAAATGTAAAACTAAATGAAGAAAAAATAAATAAAAATCATATCCTGGTAGTTTCCCTTTAACAGATTAGATCATTTATAACATATACTTCACTGTGAAAAAATTTAAGGCCACTTATTTGAGTCTTAGAAATACTACATGCTATTAAACTTCATTTATACCTTTTTTTCCTAAGAACAACGTTGAGGTATACCTAACAAACAACACTGCCAATATCTTGTATGACTCAGTTGCTGAAAAACAGCATGGGACTTCTGGCAAGAGAGTGATGGGGCAGCACGGTCTGTGAGACCCTCTGTGAAAGAGAACACTCATAAAGACCCTAGCTCTCTCCCAAGGGCTGCAGCTCCCATCTTCGGCAGCTCTTCACAGGGAGTTCAGCCACCACAGCCACTACTCAGATATCGTGGCAGTCTGGCCTACTGCCACAGCTGCAGATGCCCACGCTGCAGTCATTGCCTACCAATGCCTGAGGGGACCCATGACTTCAGACCGGGAAGCCCCTACAAGCAGGATCTTCTGAGACTGCCGCTGCCCAGCTGCTGCTGCCACTGCCACTGCCACACCACGCCTCTCCACCTGAGCCAGGCCTGTGGAGCTCCCCTGGTGTCCGGGGAGGTGGCTGCTGCAGGTGGCAGATACATCACGGCTCACTCCCATCTAGACTGCAGGTTCAGTAGTTGCAGTGGTGAGATAGCACCACCTGCTGGGGATCCAAGGTAACAACATCAAAACAGGAATGACAGATGCTCTTCCCCCTCCATAAACAGACAAGGCCAGATCTCAGTAATAGACTGGGCAGGGAGCCCATATCTGAACTGTTCTTCACAGCAGGCCAGGGGCAACTGACCCTAACTGTGAACAATTCTACCAGCCTGCAAAGACAACTAGAAATCGGAGCTGAAAGGACATTGGACTTAAAGGAAAAGTCTCAGATTGTGCTTGGTTGGTTCTGTTAGTCTACTAACTTTAATCTATCCCTTTTCCCCTTTTTTTCTTCTTTTTTCCTTTTCTCTTATTTCTCTGTAAACCACAACGCTGTATAGAGGAATAGCACACCAATAAGGAGGTTGGTCTGCGTGTACGTTAGCATCATTGTGTGTTTTTTTTTATATGGTTGTTGGTTAGTTTTCAAACATGGTTATTGTTTCAGTAGTTGTGTCTCTTTTCACTTGCCAGTCGGTACACTCATCTGTTTTCCCTCTCACTCCACCCTCTTTCTCCACCTCTTTCTTCCCCCCACTGCCTGCTCCATTCTCTTCCCCCTGTTAACCTCATTTTGCTTTCCGGGAGTAAACCTACAACCCCACTGCATGGACAGACTCCAAGGCAGTGGTAAGTGGGTTTCAGACTATCCATATACCTGTTGGCAGATACTGGGATCTGCAGAGAGATTTTGAATCACAGCTCCCCCTTTAATTAAATGTCAAAACTGCAAAAAGGACCGCACCCAACCTAGAGTCCAACTCCAGAATTGAACAAAGCGAGAGGATATACATAAGGAAGAATAGGAGATTGAACAAACAAAAGTAAAAGCAGCCCCTCCACCCCTGAATAACAGAACTAAAGAAGATGGGGAAGTGGAGGAAAGGGAAAAGTAGGGAGGAAAATCTGCACAAATGAAAAAAAACAAAAGAAGAATATAGGGCTCACACAGACCCCTGGGAGGTCAGACACTGAGAAAACAGACTTTGGAACACAAACAATGAAGAGCCCCCAGAATGACTGGTCACATGCAAAAAACCCAGACACCAAGACATTAAAAGAGAGAATAAAAAAAATTGAGGCGAGACAAGAGGAAAAGAGGAAGGAGCTGATGACAGAAATATCAGCAGTAAAGAATTCTGTAAAGGAAATAAATAACAAACTAATAAGCATGGAAAGCAGAATTAGTCAAGCAGAAGACAGAATCTCAGAACTTGAAGACCAAAATACAGAACTAACCCAAACTGTCAAAAACATAGAAAACAAGCTTTAAAAGACAGAACAAAACCTTCAAGAAATGAATGATTACTTCAAGAGACTCAATCTAAGAGTAATTGACCTTCCTGAGGCAGAGAGAGAGAGTCAGAGGTCACACTGGAACAAACATTTCATGAAATTATTCAAGAAAACTTCCCTCATCTCATCAAGGATGAAAAAATTCAAGCACAAGAGATTCAGAGAACCCCCGCAAGACAACAAATAAGAAGACCAACTCCCAGACACATAATAATTCACCTAAACAAAGTAGCTATAAAAGAAAAAATCCTAAAAGCAACAAGAGAAAAAGATCAGACTACCTACCAGGGAAGAACAATTAGAATAGCAGAAGATTTATCTACAGAAACCCTCCAGGCTAAAAGAGTCTGGAGCCCTATCTTCAAAGTTCTAAAGGATAAACAATTTCAACTGAGAATAACCTACCCAGCCAAACTAAGCTTCATCACTGAGGGAGAATTAAAATCTTTCCCAGATATCCAATCCCTAAGAATCTATGCTGCCACAAGACCACCTCTACAAGAAACACTTAAGAAAGTATTGAACACAGAAGAAAAGGAA
>NW_007232619.1:32710-50578 GCF_000164805.1 Carlito syrichta
CAATAATTAGTTTGAATGTGAATGGACTAAATGCACCACTGAAAAGACATAGAATGGCAAAATGGATAAAATATAACCAGGCAACAGTTTATTGCCTTCAAGAGACACACCTCACTCAAAAGGACACTCACAGACTCAAAGTAAGAGGATGGGGAAAAGACTTTCAGGTGAACAGAACACAAAAGAAAAGAAAAGTCACGATCTTAATTTCAGACAAAATACCCTTTAAGCTATTAAAAATTTAAAAATATACAGAAGGCCACTACATAATGATAAACGGTTCAATCCATCAACAAGAAATATCCATGTTAAACATATATGCACCCAACAGAGGAGTACCAACTTTCATAGAGCAGATCCTACGTAAACTCAAAAAAGATATCAACGCTAACACTATCATAGCTGGGGACTTCAATACACCACTGAACCCTAGACAGGTCATCAGGACAAAAAATCAGCAACGAGATCCAGAACCTCAATGTGACTTTTGACCAAATGGACTTAAATGATACCTACAGAACATTCCATTCAATGACCACTGAATATTCATTCTACTTATCACCGCATGGAATATACTCATGATCGATCACATACTTGGCCATAAATCAAGCATAAGCAAATTTAAAAGGACCAAAATTTTACCAGGCACCTTCTCGTACCACAGTGGAATAAAAATAAACATCAGCACCAAAAAGTTCCCCCTAAAGCTCACAAATATATAGACATAAAACAGCATGATGTTAAACAACTCCTGGGACAATGATGAAATCAAAACAGAGATTAAAAATACCTGGAAACAAGCCAGGCTCAGCCTATAATCCCACGCCTTTGGAAGGCTGAGGTGAGTGGATTGCCTGAGCCCGCAGGTTCAAGACCCACCTGGGCAGCGAGACCTCATCTCTACAATAAATCAAAAAAATCAGTTGGGTGTGGTAGCGCATGCCTGTAATTCCAGTTACTCGGAAGGCTGAGGTAGAAGGATCGCCGGAGCCCAGAAGGGGAGGCTGCGGTGGCCGGGAACAGCCACTGCACTCCAGTCTGGGCGACAGAGTGAGACTCCAACTCAAAAAAAAAAAAACCTGGAAACAAATGAAAATGAAGAAACATCTTACCAAAATCTCTGGGATGCCATGAAAGCTGTAGTAAGAGGGGAACTCATATCTCTACAAACGTACATGAAGAAAATGGAAGTATCACAAATTAACAGCCTAACAAGCCACCTAAGGAAGCTGGAAAAGCATGACCACCAAAACCCTAATTTTAGCAGAAGAATCCAGATCACCAAAATAAAAGCCCAAATCCAGGACATAGAAGACAAAAAGATAATACAAAAAAATCAATGAAACAAAAAGCTTGTTCTTCGAAAGGATAAACAAGATCAATGGTCCCCTAGCAAAACTGACCAAGAGAAAGACAGATAAAGCCCAAATAAACACAATCAGAAACATAGAAGGTGAAGTTACATCTGACCCTGAAGAAATACAAAAGATCATTAGAGACTACTACGTACACCCGTATGGAAACAAACTTGAAAACCTTTTGGAAATGGAGGACTTTCTGACATCACACAACCTGCCTAGGTTGAAACAAGAAGAAATTGAGGCCCTAAATAGACCAATAACAATCAAGGAAATTGGCTATGTAATAAGAAAACTCCAACAAAAAAAAAGCCCTGGACCAGATGGCTTTCCAGCAGAAGTCTAAAAGACATTTAAGGAGGAGCTGACACCAATCCTACTGAAGGTATTCCAGGCAATTGAGAAAGATGGAACTCTCCCAAAATCATTTTATGAAGCTAACATCACATCGATAACCAAGCCAGGTAAAGACACAAAAAAGAAAGATAACTACAGGCCAATATCTTTGATGAACATAGATGCTAAAATTCTCAACAAGATCCTAGCAAACCGGATTCAACAACACACCTCAAAAATCATCCATCATGACTAAGTGAGCTTCATCCCTGGGATGCAAGGTTAGTTCAACATTCGTAAAACAATAAATGTAATTAAATACATCAACAAATGTCAAAACAAAAACCACATGATTATATCATTAGATGCAGAAAAAGCTTTTGATAAAATCCAGCACTCCTTCTTGATAAAAACCCTCAAACATCTAGGCACACGTGGAACATACCTCAAAATAGTAAAAGCCATCTACAAGAAACTCACAGTCAGCATACTCCTAAATGGACAAAAATTGGAACCATTTCCCCTGAAAACTGGAACAAGACAAGGATGCCCACTCTCACTCCTCCTGTTCAATATAGTATTGGAAGTCCTAGCTAGAGCAATCAGAGAAGAGAAGGCAATCCAAATAGGAAAACAGGAAGTCAAGTTATCTCTCTTTGCAGATGACAAGATGGTGTATCTTGAAAACCCAAGAGAATCTGTCAAAAACCTCCTTATACTGATAAAGAACTTTGGCAAAATCTCAGGGTATAAAATAAATGTGCAAAAGACAATCGCATTTCTTTACATCAATAATAAACAAATAGAAACTCAAATGAAAAGCACAATTCCATTCACAATAGACACAAGAAAAATGAAATACCTTGGCATCTTCCTAACCAGAAACATGAAAGATCTTTACAATGAAAACTACAAAACACTGCTCAAAGAAATCAAAGATGACACAAACAAGTGGAAAAATATCCCATGCTCATGGATTGGAAGAATTGAAGATGTCCATCCTACCTAAGGCAAGCTACATATTTAATGTAATACCCATCAAATTACCAGCAACATTCTTCTCAGACCTAGAAAAAACAATACAGGAATTCATATGGAAACACAAACAACCAAGAATAGCCAGAATAATCCTCTGCAAAGAAAACCCAAAGCATGTCGTATCACATTACCAGACTTCAAACTGTACTATAAAGATACAATAATCAAAACAGCTTGGTACTGGTACAAAAACAGGCATACAGACCAACGGAATAGAATTGGATTCCAAAAGGAAAGCCCCAATTTCTCAACCAACTCATATTTGACAAAGCCTCCACCACCTACCACTGGGGAGAGGAGAACCTATTCAGTAAATGGTGCTGAGAAAACTGGCTAACTACATGCAGAAGACTCAAACAAGACCCCTATCTATCCCCATACACAAAAATTAACTCTAAATGGATCAGAGACCTAAATGTAAAACCTCAAACCATGAGAACCTTAGAAAATGCAGGACACACCCTTATGGAAATTAGAACTGGCATACAATACCTGAAATGCAGGGGCCATAAGAGATAAGATAGACAAGAGGGACCTCATTAAACTGACAAGCTTCTGCAAAGCCAAAGAAACCATCAAGAGAGCAGGGAGACAGCTTACAGACTGGGAAAAAGTATTTGCCAACTCCAGGTCTGACAAAGGCCTAACATCTTGGATCCACAAGGAACTCAAACGTGCTGAAAAGAAAAAAACAAGCAACCCTATTATAAAGTGAACAAAAGATATGAACAGACACTTCTCAAAGGAAGACATCCAAGCAGCCAACAGACACATGAATAAATGTTCAAACTCACTAATCATCAAGGAGATGCAAATTAAAACTACACTAAGATACCACCTAACTCCAGTCACAATGGCAATGATCAATAACTCAAAAAATAACAGATGCTGGAGAGGATGTGGTGAAAAGGGAACACTACTATACTGTTGGTGGAGGTGTAAACAAGTGCAACCTCTGTGGAAAGTGGTGTGGTGATTCCTAAGAGCTCTAAATATCAACCTCCCATATGACCCCACAATCCCCCTACTGGGAATATAACCTGAAGAACTCAAATCACTCTATAAAAAAGATACCTGCACACGAATGTTTACCACAGCATTGTTCACAATAGCAAGAACCTGGGACCAACCATGCTGTCCGTCAAAATAGAACTAGATTTAAAAAATGTGGTACATATGCATGATGGAATACTATGCAGCCATAAAAAAGAACAAAATCATGAATTTCGCAGCAACCTGGATGGAACTAGAGTCTATAATACTGAGTGATCTCTCATAGAAACAAAGATCTGAGTATCACATGTTCTCATTTAAATAGTAGACCTTGAACATCTATCATAATACTGTAAGAAAAGGACTGACATGGCGGGAAAGTATGGGGAGAATAGGGAGGGGAAGGGAGGTGGAACTAGCGGTAGTCAATATCTTTCTGGGGATGGGGAGACACTCCTTATTAACAAGGGTACCTGAACGATGCACATTTGTATACCTAACCCTTAACTGTATCCCACAATTTCATAATAAAAAATATGTTTTTTAAAAAAAAGAAAAACAGCATGGTATTAACATGACTAAGAAAATATAGACAGTTAAAATGCAGGAAGGGTTACTAACATATTTTTTAGTTTATCAAGACATAAATGCTAGCATCTCATATTTTCTAATAAAAATATCAATGTGTTTGATTATATATGCTTAATAAAATGATGCATTAAAAAGAAAAATAATAAATACAATAATTTTTTACCACAAAAAAGTAGAAATATCTGATACTAAAAAATATAATCCTATAATCCATGATGTATAGTAATTATTTTAAATCGTATTTTCCAGAAAAGTAATTTAAGCATTATTCAAGAAAATATAACACAGAGACATCTTTTAAATATAAAACATTTAAAATCTAAAACTTTAGCTTTTATATTAGAAATTTACAAAGATAAAATTAGAAAATGGTGAGAGCAGAGTAAGTTATTGAGGACAGCGTCTTTTATTTTTTTCTCCTCAAGGCTATTTCCCTTTTAGAAACTCACCTTGAATTCAAATAATTTTCTTTCATTGAAATTTTTCTTTCTGGCTTTTATGAGAAGTGAAAATTCTACTTACTATACTATAAAACATATTTTATTTGTACTACCTCTTCCTTTAGGAAGAAAGATATATTAATTTAGAACTCTATAGAAATATTTATATATTCACAGAATTCATGAAACTATTCAAAGTATTCAGTATGATGGTCAAAAAACAAACATATTAAAATCTGCAAATTCATAACAAATCTATATTGTAGATTAAAATACAGATAGCAAATACAGATAACAAATCTATACTTTAGAAGAAAACACGGATGGTAAGCATAAAATTAAAGACATATTAAAAGATATTCAGAACTATTATGGTCACAATGATAAACAGACAATTTTACTAAGGTAAGTGTAGTCATAAGCACAAAATTCAACTACATGATACAGTATAACAGTTGAATATCTAAATATCTATTTAGATGATGGCTTCTATGACACAGACCTTGAACCACCCAATTCAAATAGGCTTTTTCTCTTTTTTTTGTGCATTTGGATATTTGACTTGGCCTGGTTGATATACCTTCACTTATATTTCTTATACTGCAAGCTTCGCACTAACCAACAATGATTCATAGTATATGAATATTACATGCAAATTTATTATGCATTTTGGTGCCCTTTAAGATGTCTCCTGCATGTTAGTTCACTCATTATGATCAGTATCTAACATACACATTTTGAAAAAATAAGGGACAATTTTCTAATTATAAATATTTGAACTCTGTCCAGTAAAATAAATGTCTTAATTTCATTTTATTTTTTTAAATTTTTTTATTTTTTTTTTGAGTTGGAGTCTCACTCTGTCCCCCAGACTGGAGTGCAGTGGCCGCTTGCAGCCACTGCAGCCTCGACCTGCTGGGCTTTGGCGATCCTTCCGCTTCAGGCTTCCAAGTAGCCAGAATTATAGGCATGCGCTACCACACCCAGCTGATTTTGTGATTTTATTGTAGAGATGAGGTCTTGCTGTCCAAGCGGGTCTCGAACCCACAGGCTCAGGCAATCCACTCACCTCAGCCTCCCAAAGGCGCGGGATTACAGGCTGAGCCACCAAGCCCGGCTTAAATGTCTTAATTTTAAAGGTGTTTGATTTTCTGTAAAGATAAAAAATTGATTTAACTATACTAATTTTTGTTCTTATTTTTCAAATTATTTTTTATTCATTATATACATGTCAAAAGATGTATACCTGTGTTTTAAATAAAATCACATTAATTGGTAGCAATTTGAGCACCTACTATGTGTGCAAGTTATTGTAGTAAAGTGACCAGCAGAATATCTACACTTTCTATACATAGTGTAATCTTTGGTCTTTGAAACTCTAATCATTATTAATTATATGTCAAACAACAAAATTTATAAATTGAACAACAATCACTACAAATTTATACTTGATCATTTCAAAACAAAATTACTTCTATGGTCTTTTTAAAAGTTCATTTTGGCTATTATCCTAAGTCTTACTTTAAACTACTCTAAATCTTTGCTTTAATAAGCTTCTGTAGCCAAAAACTGATATGGCTTGTCTTAACAAAAGTTTCTTAAAACCCTTAATGATTCCCAATAATATAAGTAGTAGCATTTAATGATAGCATTAATTTAGTTTTCAGACTTTTGAAAATCTCTCTTCTGTTATTAAGATCATTTTAGAACATTTAACATTAATTGAACTTTATATCGATATCAATGATCAATAATGAGTTTCTTATAATCTGAGAAGATCATTAATTATGTTGTTTAATAAAGAAAATGAATTGTATAAAACAAATGCAACCAGAAATTCTTCTTTCTCAGTGAATGTACATAAACATATATTTGCTGCTTTTTAAAAATTGGGTAATATGGCATCTGAAGTGAAAAGGTTTTCAAAGACATTTTAGTAAATGATATTAAGCAAATCCAAGTTGCTCCATGGAATATTTCATCTATAAGGATTATACTTCACATATGCAAACTCATACCACTTATCAACAATTTGTATAACCTCAGTCAATTCATAAGGTATCCCAGTTTGGGTTTTAACTATGCCATCTACATCTTGAAATAAACTCAGAATATTCATAGACTAATTACATCATTTGTTTCTTTAAAAATAAACTAATGGAGTACATGTATTCTTAGTACATTATAAATGAGAAATGAAAGCTTAAACAGGTTAATTTTTGCCCCCCAGTAAATAAACTGAGGTAAGTCTGTACATACTTAAATCATTCTTTGCTCTTTATCATGACTGGCTACCAAACATAGCTGATATTGCTACATTAACTGTAGGTCTTTTTAAATTATTGCTTTGTTTTATTTTTATTAGGAAAATCTTCAAGTACACGAAAATGGAGAGAATATCATAACTAATTTGAGAATTATTCACCTCACATACCTATTGCCTAGATTTGATAATTTTTAAGAATTAGTCCCCTGTTTCACCTATTTCCACCTCTGACTTATTGGCAAAGCAAATCCCAGATACCATATTGTTCCCATCACAGATATCTCTATAAAACATTTCCTTAAAAATGAAAACAAAATCCACACAATATCCAACAAAATAAATTACAATTATGTAATAATCAATCTTCAAATTTCTATGATTAACTCTAAAATGACATCTTAGAAAAGATTTAACATATATATTTGTGTCAAATAAATGAATCGACAATTATATCACTTGCATTTGCCTCTTTTATTCTACAACTAATATCCTTCCGCTTTTATCATGCCATCTATCTGTTTAAGAAACCAGACCATTTATCCTGTAGAAACTCTATATTTGGTTTCCAGCAACCTTATCGTGTCATTGAACATTTTCTCTCCACCCATCCCTATATTTCCCATAAAGTCATAATTTGATCTACTTGAGTAGATTCGTTCTTATGGGAGGGGGAGGAATGCAGGGGAGAAGGCAAGAATACTTCAGAGCTGGGGTGCTGTGTACTTCACTCAACTTTGCATCAAGGGGGACAAAATGTACAGTTATGAGTCTTTTAGTGATGTTAGGGGATTGATCAGTGGGTTTAGGTATTCCCAGTCTAATCCATCTTTGTAAAATTCTTCATGAACAACTTATTATTATAGTTATGCCACAGTAGATATGGGCATCTTCCTGATTTCTTTTAATGACTGCTTGATATACTATTGTATATTCATTAAGTATCTTACTGATGGACATTTGAAGTGCTTCCAACATTTTGCTGTTTAAAACATTTTACAATGACGATTATATGCATACATTATTTGGATTTTGCCAGTATCATAGCATTAGATATCTAGAATTTGGACTGTTAGATTTAAAGGTTTGTTTTTTGCTAGATACTGATCAATTTACCTTCAAAGGGGTTACATTTTCACATTT
This sequence comes from Carlito syrichta, assembly GCF_000164805.1. NCBI lineage: Eukaryota > Metazoa > Chordata > Mammalia > Primates > Tarsiidae > Carlito > Carlito syrichta. The sequence goes on from NW_007232619.1 coordinate 40,873, forward strand.
CCATCACATATAAAGACACACACATGAATGAGAAAATTACAGAAGCTACCAGCAAAAAGTGAGAAAAATCTACATGTTTAAAAGGCTATTTGCCAAATCAACTGCAGGAAGAATGTCCAAAGAAATTTTTATCTTAAACTGGTATTCAACTAAAAAAATTTTAAATGAAACTTCTTGTTTAACATTAGCATAAAATAGGGTATAAGAAAATACAAAGATCATTTTTTACTTCTTTTGACAATTGTAAGTATGATATTTTCTACAATATGAAGATACTGCATAAATATAAATATTTATAGACTATGTCTACTTTCCACAAATTAAAAATAAGGACACTGAGATCCAAGAGACTGATTTTCTTCAATTTATGCAGTAGGTTCCAAGGATGCAAGGCTCTAATTTAATGTCATTTCTACTGTATTCAAACATTATTAGCAACAGAAACTTGTGCAAGCTTACCTTTGCTGTCAACTATCTAAATATGAATGAGCAACTAATTCCTATAACCTACTTCAAAGAGAGTAATTTTAGAATTTGGAGAAATGATATTTTCTGCTTTAATATAAATTTAAACTATCACAAATATATTGGGCTATTATTATTATTATTTTAGAGCTGGAGTCTTGAAATGTTGCCTAGGCTGGTCCTGAACTCTTAGGTTCCAGCAACCCTCCTGCCTCAGTCTCACAAGTAACTGGTATTACAGGGCCACTGAGCACTTTTTAATTCATTCAGTGCAAACTTATTTATCTCCCATTGTAACTTTGTGATTGTAGGTGTTTATGAGTTTGTGCTTGTGGCTGCTATTGGTAATTATTAATTTTGAGGTCAGTCTTCTTGCATTCACATAGACCTATGTAGTTATTAAAATGGATAAGATTTGGAACAGTAAATCTAGATCAGCAACACTTCCATTTGGTTCTATGATACAAATGAAAAGTGGAACTGTAATAATTTTCTTCTACAAAAAAGTTATTATATGCTTACTAAAATATTTCCTTCTTTGAAAAGATTTCTTCAACTTTTTTCCTATTTTACAATTATCCTTCAAGTATTTTATATATATATATGTAATCATAGCAGACTTTCAAACCATTACGAACACACTAGAATCATGTCTCTGTGGTACCTGGCATGTTCCCTTTACATAGACTATAAAAACTGAGGAATAAAAAGACCTAAGATAGTCTAAGCCGTATTTAGCTCATCACTGAACACTAATTGACCAGAGTCACAATTGTGTGATATTATGCATTTTTTCAGCACTTACCTGGAGGATGAAGATTCTGTTCCTCTAAAAATTCAAGATCAAGCATTAGATCATCTTCATCCAGTTCACAAGATCCCAAATTATTCAAAACATCCTGAAGAAAAAGCAAAAACAACAGTCAGCAACTTATACATTGAAAACTAAGGAAACACCCACATGCAGAAGTCATGAAGCAGAAAGAACTCAAAATTAGAAATGAATTAGCTGAATTTCAGAAATTTTTTTAACTCCTGTGGGCTTTTAAATTCTCAGTACAATTAAAAACTTCAATAATTACTTTTTTTTTTTTTTAGAGTAAGTTGGAAATTATTAAAGATAGGAAAGCTCCAGGCAGCAGTGGGAGGGAAACCAAAAGAGGGATGCCCAAGAATTACTTTTAAAATTCTTAACCTTTCCCATTATTTGCACATTATCTTTTTAAAAGAATGTGTAAGCTAAAATCCAATGGAAGTACATACAAGTAGGTATCAAAGATACTGGCATACAAGAAATGATTCCTTAATGTCAGGAATACATAAAAGTGTTTATTTTAGCCAAAACTTCTTTAATGATCACATCAAAGATAAAAATTTGCTCACTAAAAATGCACAAAAAAGGCTGGGCATGGTGGCTCATGCTTATACTTCCAACTCTACGGGAGGCCAAGGTGGAAGGACTGTGTGAGCCCAGGAGTTCGAGATTAGCCAGGGTAACATAGGGAGACTTCGTTTCTACAGAGAAATATAAAAAACAGCCAGGTGTGGTGGTGCAAGTCTGTAGTCCCAGCTACTTGAGAGGCTGAGGTTAAAGGATCACTTGAGTCCAGGAGTCTGAGGCTGCAGTGAGCCATGAATATGTAACTGTACTTTACACTGGATGACAGAGTAAGACGCTGACACAAAAACAAAACAAAAATAAACAAACAAAACACACAAAGGATATAAAGGTTTTGCAAAGACACAGAAGTCTGTAAAATAAAACTTTAGTTACTCTAATGTTTATATTTCAAATGTAGGTATCGTGCTTCTGACATGTTTAACAAATTATTTCTCAAACAAATTTGTCAAATATTGTCAACTGTGATAAGTTCATTTAGCCCATATTTGGAAGTGAGGATCAAGATATCATTTTCCACTTATTTGCTTTAGATTAGGAGAAATGATCAGGAAAAAAATCTATATAAAATAGATTTAAAAGTAATTGCTGACTTTCAGTATACCATAATACATCAGAGCTGAGATTATGTTTTCTATTTTTTCAAGAAGACAAATAGCAAAATAAACTGGAAAGATATATTGAGAAGTTTTGGGGAGGTGATAATATGCAAATGAGGAATTGTTGAATGAAGAATAATGTCCTGATCTGTATATCTGTGTAAATAGATAGTAAGAACTTACATTCAGGGACTAAAAATGAAATAATTAAAATGTACACAAAGTAGGACATCAAGAAAAACAGCCTAAATACTAAATGATGCCAAAAATTTCAGATCACTTTTTCAATTGATTTGAATGTTGCCACAATTTTATATGTAAAGCAGTAAATATTAAACAAGGAAAAACTAAAAATATTATCAAATGGACACTGAACACTTTAGTGCTTGGGATTAAAAGTAAGAACCCTGGGATTTTTAAATAAGTCATTGTCATTTTTAAAAATAAGACTATATATTACTAAAACTTTAGAAATGTGTGATCCATGAATAGTGCACAATGATTTGAAAGGTGATATATAATCACAAATCTAAGTGCTTCTTTTTCCAAATGTAGGTAACTAATAATTTAAACTATAAATAAAATCATCTCTTTATTGGAAGCTTTGTTCTATACTATGGCAGGAACAGCCTAGTAAGAGGAAGTTACTTACACACACACACACACACACACACACACACACACACACGTGTGTGTGTTTTATGAAATACGGGCAACAAAAGATAAGCTGCCATACTAAAAATGCAAGGCAAAAGATTAAAACAAAAAAAATTTGAATGTAGAAAAGAAAGAATTTAGAAAAGGGAGATTTTTGTGAATACACTACTGTCAGTGTTTATTAAGCTATCTAAATAAGAAAATTTTAATCTGGTAGTCAAGAATACATTGGTCAAAAAACAAAGCAAAGTCCACTGTAAATACTGGTTAAAAAACAACAAAAAAACACATTTTATAGTAAAAGTGTAGTGATTTATACTTGGATGTTAAATTCACTGGATTAACTATATCCCTTCAAAATTCAAATCAAATCCTAACCCAGCACCTTAGAATGTGACTACATTTGGAGAAAGAGGGAATTATAGTTAAATGAGGTTATATGGGTGAACCCTAATCCAATGTGACTGATGTTCTAATAAGAAGAGGAGATCAGAACACAGACAACACACACAGTGTTCAAGATACAGAAAGAAGATGTGAAGAATCATGTGAGAACACAGAGAGAAATTGGGTCATCTGTAAGCCACGAGAGAGGCATCAGGGGAAACCTAACCTACTAATACCTTGATCTTGGACTTTCAGTTTCCAGAACTGTGAGAAAATAAATTTAAATTGCTTAAGCCACACAGTCTGTACTATTTTGTTATAGCAGCCCTAGCCAATTAACACAGCCAACAGCATTTAGAAGGCAAAGAAGGTTAGGACAAAGGAAATAAATGAATGCCTGGCATATGACTGTCGTTTTTTGTTTGTTTGTTTGTTTGTTTTTTATGCCAAGTAAGGATATCTTACACATTGTAAACTTCTATTACATGGTTTTCACAGCATTCTTCCCTTTTAATTAGAACCACCCCATCCTATCCACATAGTTATAGAAGGAGCTACCAGATTCTTACATGCCCTTGGTGAATGATCCAAGACAGACATCTTAACCAAACTGAATCACCAAAGACCTTTCCTAGAAATAAAAAAAAGTCTCTGTATGATGATAGGTGGTGAAAGATGCAAAATACCATCATCAAAGGGGCCATGGATTCATTGTGTGGCCAAGCCCAGTTAAAGCCCACTGGGAAAATTAAAAAATATCATAATAGTAGGTCATATGGTTCCTGGTTCCTGAAAATTTCTGAGGTTCAGAGGCATACATGACCTTTTTCATGATTATTCACCATCTTTTGAATTCTGACAATTGATATATTTGTCCACAGTTTGAAAATAAAATTTTAAAATATTTTATTTTTAACAGGGATATACTTAAAAACCCTACCACTGCAATTCCAAGATTTCATATAAGAAAGCAACACCAATAAACAGAACAAATTAAATTTGGAAAACTCACTACATTGTTCTGATTTCATTTTCATTTTGCAGGTGACATTTGACACTTGGACTAGCAGAGTTCCATTTACCACTGGTCTAGATGAATTGCTTCTTAAATCTACTTATTCTAAATCACCTTGCTTTGATCTCTTGCTTACAAAGCAACTTTCTTGTTAGTACAGCAGACAGTCTTTGAAGTGGGTGAAACCGCATAATAAAAAGAGAGTGGATGCAGCAATGTGATTGCTATGGAAGATAATCCATGGTGAACTCATAAACCTAAAAAATTCCTTTTCTAGATCTCTCCTTAAAAGAGACAACAGCAACACTGGTACTTCTGTCCACAGCAAGCACTTATAGACAATCCTAGCAGCTGAATACTTGTGACCTAATATCTATTAATTAAAAATAACTAGAAGCCCTTGCTTATTAGGAAAGGGGGAAAAAAGAAAGCGAGAAAACACAGAATGTTTCTGGAACATTCTTTTGTTGACAGAAAACGCAATTCACCTTAAAAAAAAAAAAAGAGGCTGTCTTGAAAGGCTAGTTTAGGAAAGCAACCTAAATGGCTTCTTCCTGGCTAATCTCTGACAATATGAGCATCAGCAAAACAGTAATAATATGGTTAAATGGAATAATAAAAGTCTGTCAAAAGTTATATATTCATATACTCAAAGAGAAAAGCTACAATGAAAAATATAAAGAGGTAACAATCAAGTGAAACACACACACACACACACACACACACACACACACACACACACACACATAGGGTAAGAATTTTAACTCCTTTTAATAAATAGCTAATATATGGGTTTCTTTCTGTCTATAAAAGTAGGGACCTGTAAGTAAACTAGTGGCACCAAAAATAATTCTGTGCCAGGAACAGAAAGGACTATTCAACACTTATGATTACACATAATAATCAGGTAGAAAGAAAATCCAGCAATTAGCTAACACTAATGACCATAGCCCAAATCTAAGATGGTACAACCATGTGTTTCACACATCTGATAAATTAGCAAGCAGAAGGTAGAAGTAGAGTGATAACTAAGCAGAAAAAGTTTCTCATCTCCTGACAGACTTTTTTTTTATAAGTATTACATATAAGGAAGCAATAATGAGAGTCCATGAGTTTTTAATAATGTTAACATACCACATCTATGCATACTAATAGCAGGAAAGGTGTTAAGTAACACAAGAAATTAGGACTTAAGAAAATCATTTGTTGAGAAGACACTGGTATTATACAAAATTAGCAGCTAGGCTTGAACTTTAAAAAAAAGACCTAAGGACATACAGGTAGAGTTTAATAGTAAAAGGAAAGTCCAATCTGATGACAAGTATCTTGGGTTTGAATCTTCTCTGAATGCACAGTAAATTCAGTGATTAGACCAAATATTTTCAAGTCATCCCAGAATTTGTAAATTTCAGAGATGATTTTCATTGTTTTATAAGTCTAATGTGGTTATTAAATCCTAGCAGAGTGCAAAAAAATAGACTTGGTCAACAAAACAGATGTAGGACCTCATCAAACTGAAAAGCTTTTCCAAAGGCCAAGAAACCATCAAGAGAATAGGGAGATAGCCCACAGAATGGGAAAAAATACTTGCCAACTGTATGTCTGACAAAGGATTAACATCCAGGATCTACAAGGAACTCAAATGTCAAAAAAGAAAAAAACAAACAGCCCTATTGAAAGGTGGACAAAGATATGAATAGACACTTCTCAAAAGAAGACATATGAGCAGCCTACAGATACATGAACAAATGCTCAGCCTCACTGATCCTCAAAGAAATGCAAATTAAAACCACGCTGAGATACCACCTAACTCCAGTCAGGATAGTCATCATCAATAAGTCAAAAAACAACAGATGCTAGAGAAGGTGCAGGGAAAAGGGAATGATTCTACACTGCTGGTGGGAGTGTAAACTAATACAACCTCTGTGGAAACCAGTGTGGTGATTCCTAAAAGATCAAAAAATCAACCTTCCATATGTCCCAGCAATCCCCCTACTGGGAATATACCCTGAGGAACTCAAATCATTCTGTAAAAAAGACACCTGCACATGCATGTTTATTGCAGCATTATTCACAATAGCAAAAGCATGGAACCAACCATACTGCACATCAAAAGTGGACTGGATTAAAAAATGTGTTATGTACACATGAAAGAATATTATGCAGCCAAAAAAGGAGAAAATTATGGACTTTGCAGCAACTTGGATGGATTTATAGTATATCTCATACTCAGTGATCTATTACAGAAACAAAAAACTGAATACCGTAAGTTCTCACTTATAAGCAGACCCCTAACATTTTCCATAATACTATAAGAAAGGGTTTGGCAGTAGCGGGATGCTGTTGTGGGGGGGCACGTGACATCAATAAGAGTACCTGATGTAAACTAAATTAAGTTAAAATAGACTCAGTCATTTCTAAAGTCCCAGGGAAATATAAATTCCACATCTGTAAAACATAAAAACAAGAAAAAGACAAGAAGAAATGTAAAGTCTAGCATTAGCCCTTTTGTACCTCGTTTTAGGGAAAGCATACTGATTTGCTCTGGGATCATTCTAAAACAACATGTTCAACTGTCTTCTTTCAATACTGCTGAAGTAAGGGAAATCCTGTTATTGGTGACAACATGGATGAATATGAAGAACATTGTGCTAAGGGAAATAGGCCAGACACAGTAAAGCAAATTACCACATCATCTCATCTGCATGTAGAAAACTCAAAAAGCTGAAATCAAAAGCAGAAAGTAGAATGGAGGCTACTAGAGGCTAGGATGTGTGCAGAATGAGAAAATGTTGGTCGGGGGTCCAAAACTCAGTTAGACAGGAAAAATAAGTTCTGGAGTTCTGTTAAATAATGTAGTAACTATTGCTACGAATAATGTCTTGTATTATTAAAAATTGCTAGAAGAATAAAATCTTTCTACCACAAAATTATAAATATGTAAGGTAACAGATAAGTTAACTATTCAATATGATGGATATTATTTAATTAATCCACAATGCATACATATATCAAAATATTGTATTTCATACCACAAACCCACACAATTTCTGTCAACTTAAAAAAATTAAATGTCATGGAATACTTTTAAAAACAAGGCACATGTAAATAAAAGAAAAAAAATGAAAGTAGTAAGAATTTAAAATAAATTGAGCTATTAGATTTAGTATTTTAATTATTCAATGGAAAAAAATTTCTTATGTAAAATTTAAACCACCCAGCACAGTGGCTCATATCTGTAATCTCAGCTCTTTGAGAGACGAAGGAGGGCAGATTGCTTGAACCCAGAAGTGCAAGACCAACCTGGGCAACATAGAAAAACGTCATCTCTATAAAAAAATAAAATTAGCCAGGCATGTTGGTGCATGCCTGTTCCCCCGACTACTTGGGATGCTGAGGTAGAAGGATTGCTTGAGCCTAGGAGGTCAAGGCTGCCATGAGCCATGATCATTGTGATCATGCCACTGCACTCCAGCCTGGGCAACAGAGTGATACCCGAACTTAAAAAAAAAAAATGTACATTTTTATTCATTTATATGTACATATTTATATATATTTATAAATATATGTACATATATATATGAATAAAAATTTAAGCCAATATTTAAGGCCATTGACTTTATATAATGTTACACACCAAATCATATAAACCAAATTTATGTATGTACAATTTTATGTGGTGTGTGGGGTTTATGTGGATATTTTGAGATGACTTGATTGTTTAAATGTAAGAAAATGCTAATTATAACTGAAGTCATGAAATTAGTAAATTGCATATAAACGAAACACAAATATTGCTAAGTATCCTCTAAGAAGACATTTAAAAATTTTAGCAATACTGATTACTCATGGAATCTTCCAAATGATTTGATATCAAGAGCCATTAAGTATAAACCAATTAATTATTAGTTCAGTAATTTAAAAATTAATTGTCTAAACTCTAGGGATATAACAATGAACCTAACTGGACTCATAGACCTTATAGATAATGCTATACTAGTAAAGAAATACCAATCTCTTCCATAAGTAAATAAAATAGGAATTATCATTCATAAATAAACCTCTTGTGTTTTGTTGGTGAGAGTCCATTCTCCATCACCTGGTTTCTATAAGCTGAAATAATAAAACTAAATTAATAATAAATTTCTAAATTTCTACAAAGTTGAAAAAGAAGAGCTCTGATCACTCTATTAAGATGTAAACATTCCATAAAGCCTGTTCCAAAATAACCCATCAGTCTCATTTATCTCTTTATGGCAATATAGATAATAATTATGATCCTGCTGAGAATAGAGGAGGCTAAGAGATATCACTACTCAAGGAAGTACTTCTTTTAAAAACAAAGAATGATATCAGATTATAAAATATTATTAAAATAGTCATTAATAGTGACATTAGAAAGAAGTTATTAACTGCATTTTGTACCGTATTTTAGTCAAAGGTCTATTCAGGCAAGCTTAAAGTGTCTGAAAGGCAAAAATCTGACATGCTTTTTAAGTCTTTAATTGTTGTTTATGCCATAGCATAACTACTCTGACAGTTGATAAAAGTGAAGAGAGAATTATTCAAATTAATAAGACATTGACCATCTAGTCAGCACTCTTCTAGTCTACATTATGAGCACTAGAACACTTGACCTAGTAGGGGAAGACTGTATTACAATGGGCCTGCTCTTCAAAAAATAATTCCAGTTTTTTGGAGTCTCCCTTCACTTTCGGGAGCTAAATGGCCACAAAGATGGAATTAATAGATACTGGGGACACTAAAAGGGGGAAGGCGAGGAGGGAAGTTAGAGTTCAGAAGTTGCCTATTAGATACAATATTCATTATCTGGGGAATAAGTCCCCTGAAGCCAAGCCCAGTCCCCATCCCAGAATATGACCATGTAACAAAGATGCACTTGAATTCCTGAACCAATCTCTTTCTCTCTCTCTCTCTCTCTTTCTCTCTCTCTCTCTCTCTCTCTCTCACTCTCACTCTCTGTGTCTCTCTCACACACGCACACACACATACACACATGGCAGCATCAAGAAAAAACAATAAGTGATAAGAAGCAGTCATTTGAAAATTTTTTTTTGAAAATTATCAGGAGGACTTCCAGCAAGATGGCGACGGGGCAACCTGGTCTGTGAAAACCTCTGCAAAGGAGAACTGCAGTGGGTCTCTGACTCTAGCCCCGGGGGC
>NW_007232620.1:0-13784 GCF_000164805.1 Carlito syrichta
CATCGACACAAACACAGCTGTGAGACACTGATATATCAACATTACAAAACCTTACTAAGTTCTTTGTACAGCACTGCCAACCTAAGTGCATGGTGGCAAGTTTGTGAACTGAATTGTCAGACCTTATATACCATCAAGGTTCAGACTGCTGTAGACATGGACTTCCCTTCCTCTCTCCCTCCTTTGATCTTCCTTCCTTCCTCCTTCTCTCCCTCCCTCCTTTCCTCCCTACTTCCCTTTCTTCCTTCCTTTCCTTCCCTGCTCCCTTCTTTCCTTTTCCTTCTTTCTATCTTGCCTTTCTTTTCTGTTACTGTTTCTGTTTTCTTGGTTGAATATACTGAAAACAAGAATTTGTTAAAATACAAACTACATTCCACATCATGTTTAGGTTTTAGAAATAGAAGCACTTGCTGGGCTCAGTGGCTCAGCCTGTGATCCTGTACCTTTGGGGGTCTGAGGTGAGTGAATTGCCTGAGCCTGCAAGTTCGAGACCTGCCTGGGCAGCAAGACCTCATATCTACAATAAATAAATTAAAAAATCAGCCAGTCGTGGTAGCACATGCCTGTAATTCTGACTACTTGGAAGGCTGAGGTGGAAGGATCATCGGAGCCCAGGAGGTCAAGGCTGCAGTGGCCGGGAGCAGCCACTGCACTCCAGTCTGGGCGACACAGTGAGACTCCAACTCAAAAAAAAAACACAAAAAGAAATAGAAGCACATTTTTTGATTTAAGTTTGGTGTAAACTCTGCAAAAAAAGTTAGAATATTGTAATAAGCCTGCCTCGGTGACTCAGCCTGTAATCCCACTCCTTGGGAGGCTGAGGTTAGTGGATTGCCTGAGCCCGCGGGTTCAAGACCCGCCTGGGAAACTTGGTGAGACCTCATCTCTACAATAAATCAAAAACTTAGCCAGGTGTGGTAGCGTGTGCCTGTAGTTCCAGCTACTTGGAAGGCTGAGGTGGAAGGATCGCCGGACCCCAGCGGCTCGAGGCTGCGTTGGCCGGGAGCGGCCACTGCACTCCAGTCTGGGCGACAGAGTGAGACTCCGACTCAAAAAAAAAAAAAGAATATTGTCATAGCGATCTCAAAAACAATTTTTTTGAGAGAACAGTGATCCAAAGATAAGAACAAAGAACCTTGCAGAAATTCATTTGCAATTTCATTACATCAGTTTATAAACTATCATAATCTCTGACTCTGATCTGTTTAATTATGTTACACTATTATCTTAACAAAGGCTATTTTAAAGTAAGAGTTTGCATTTAAGATTAAAAAAACTCTTATAATAACATAACGTGACAATGAGGGATACTTTATGCATTTAATCAACTTAAAAGGAAACTCTAGGTTATAGCAGAGAACAGAGGAAATCAAACTATTTTTCCTTAATTAGGACTTTGTTGATTTTTCAGCTAGTTGAAAACTTAAAAAAAAAAAAATTACCAGGTGGGAAATTCTATTTTTAAAATCAGCACAGAAAAGAAAGCTACTATACAATATCTAAAAAATATAAAGTATTTTTATGACCAAGGTTATTGTTTCACAATTCACTTTTCATTATTGAAGAATTCCTTCTTACAGAAATAGTCATAATGTGAAGTTCATGCTGACTTTTTGTAGAGATGGTAGCTGTTGTAGGCTGAATGTATGTGTACTCCAAAGAGTCATGTATTGAAAGCCTAAGCTTCAGTGTGACTGCATTTGGAATAAAGAAATAATTAAGGTTAATTGAGATTTTTAGGGTGTGGCTTTGATCTGGCAAGATGTCCTTCTGAGAAGAGATGCCAGAGAGCTCTCTCTCTCCACACACCCAAGAAGAGGTCATGTGATCTCACACTGAGAAGGCGGCTGTCTGCAAGCCAAGAAGAGCACTGCTAAGACACGTTCATCTTGGACTTCCAGCCTCTAGAACTATGAGAAAATGAATTTCTGTTTAAGCCACTCAATCAATCTGTGGTATTTTGTTTCAGCATCCAGAGCAGACTAAGACAGTATCCCAGGATACTTTCTCCTTCTGAGTATTTTTCTGTATCCTCTGTATCAGGCCATTCTCTTCAGCCTCTGCTGTGACGTGTTTTATTCCTGGCAGAAGCTTTAAAAGATAACTCACAGTCCAATACCTTCTCTTCACCTGTTGGATAACCATGGAAGCACGTGCTGAGATTCAGCTAGTGTCTGCCTTGAATTCTGAAAGACTAGATGAAAGCTCCCCCTCCATACTGGCCAGGTAGAATGAGGGAGAGAGGTAGATATTTGCTATGTTAAGCCACAGAGTGTTGGGATATTTGTTTTTACAGCATAACGTAGCCTGTCCTGATAGAGCCACTATCTTAAAGACGTCAGTGCATATCACAGATAGCAAAGGAATTAATTTGTGACTTTCAGTTTCAAAATCTGGGGCCCATGTACACAAACAATACAATTGAATGATCAGCTAAAAATCCGGGCTATCCTTTGCTAGACTAAATAAGGGTTCATTGGACTTAGAAAAAAAGATGAAGTATCTTGGGGAAAGCAGAGTGTAGATGCCAATGTAGCCTTGAGTCTTCTTCCCCTCTCTGTGTCTCTAGGAGATGGCAGGTTTCTCTAGACAGACAAGAAAGACTTGGAGATTCAAGGTCTGAAGGAATCTGTGTCCCATTTCAGAAAAATCCTACACCTAGGAGAAGATCATATTTTTCAAAATGTGTCTACAGCTGAGTCACTTCACAGAGTTCTCACCCTCTCATTGACACAAGATGGAAAGAAGAGGCCCATGCACCCAGAAAATTCAATAAACAGTAAAAGATGTGAAGGGAGGTCTGGTTGGCCTGAAAAAGCCTACTGTTTGGGAATAGGGGAGAGTGTAGTAGCTCTCCCCAGTGACTCTGTGACCAACTAATTATGCAAGACCTCTCCAGCTCCAGTTCTACCAACCTCTCCAGCTACATTCCCTGTCATTTACATTGATGTGCCCTCTTTTAGCCATATGAAGTTGCTTATGATTCCCTAATTCTACCAAGATGTTCCATGCCTCTGCATGTTGCATTTGCTCTCCTTCTATCGGACATTGCCTTTCCACTCCTTATTTCATTGAAAATTTTTGATTCACTCATTGACATGTGTTTGAGTTGTTACCTCCTCTGGGAAGCATTCCTATTCATCGGTGTCAGTTTTCTCTCCATGCACACAGAAAGAAGTCATATGAGCACACAGTGACAAGGCAGTCTTCTGCATACCAAGAAGTGAGCCCTCACCAGAAGCTGACCTTGCAGGTGCCTTGATCTCAGAATTCCTTTATGTTACCAATGTAGCTATTTCTTATCTCTATTCAACAGAATTTGATAGATATTTGTGAAATACATACTATAGACCAGAGCTCATAATGACTGGTAGACAAAGCAAATGGTGTTCTCCCTACAGGGACTTCATTTCAGTTACCTTTGTTGCACAGTAAATTGCCACAAAACTTAGTCCTGGTTAACAGTGGTAGCCTTCTTGAATCTTGTGACTTCTGTAGTTGAGAGAGTCAGAAAGGCCCCAACTGGGCAGCTAGCTTGTTGTCTTCATGGGTTATAGTTAAATGGTGGCTGAAGCTGGAACTGCAAAGGAGGGAGTATGGAGCATCTGTTAACTGCTAAGCATCTCTCTCTTTTAATGTGGTCTCAGAGCCTTTCCATGTGGTTTCTCTGCATAGGCTAGTTTGGGTTTTCTCATATCATGGCATCCACAGGGCAGTCTGTTTGCTTATGTGGCAGCTGCAGACTTTAGTAGTGAGAATTCCAGAAGAAAAGGCAGAAGCCTTCAGTACTCAGCCTTGGAAGCCACCTAGTGTCACTTCTGCTGCATTTTCTTACCTCTAAGTGAGTCACTAGCTACCCTGCCCAGATTTAAAGGCAGGGGAGTTAGGCTCTCTCTCATGATGGGTGATTTCAGGTTCTAGAAAAGTATATGAGAATGGCGATGTTGAAGCATTTTTGGAAAGACACGACCCTAGCACTTACCATACATCTAGCACTTACCCTACTTTGATGCATATCCATCTCCCTATTTAGACCACAGGTTTGTTGAGAGCATGATTTAGATCTTATTCTTTATCTGTTCTCAAAACTTAGCACAGTGTTTAGAAGAGTGGTATAGTTTGAATCGTTGTCCCCTCCAAATCTCTTGTTGAAATGTGATTCCCAATGTTGGAGGTAGGGTCTAGTGAGAGTTGCTTGGGCCATGGAGTGGATTTCTCGTGAATAGCTTGTTCTTCTCAGGATAATGAGTGAGTTTTTGTTCTACTAGTTCATGTGAAAGTTAGTTGTTTGAAAGAGTCTGGTACAACCTGCCTTCCAGCTCTTGCTTCTCTCTCTTTTGCTCTCACCATACAACATGCCATCTCCCCTCATTTTTCATCATGAGTAAAAACTTTTCTGAGGCCTCACCAGAAGACAAGCAGATGGCAGTGTCATGCAGAACAGTGAGCTAATAAACCTGTTTTCTTTATAAATTACCCAGACTGAGGTATTCCTTTATAGAAATGCAAAACTGATTCATACAAAGAGAGAAGGCATTCTCTCTCTATAGATATATACTGCATATGAATAATAAATGAATTCTCCATTCTTTTTCTCCAAGACATTTTTTTTCTATAAATACAAATTATGTCTATTATTTTAATTAAGACAATGAACACTTTTGCAAGGGCCATTTAGTTCCTCAAAGTAACACATTTTCTAATTTTCCAATGTAGTGTTTTGGTTTGTTTTTTAGCTGTCTGTATTAGTCAGGGCCCCTTAGAGAGAGAGAGAGAGAGAGAGAGAGAGAGAGATTTATTATGGAAATTGGCTACATGATTATGAAGGCTGAGAAATCCAACCCCAACCATTGTCATCTGCAAGCTGGAGAACCAGGAAAGTCAGTGTTGCAATTTAGTCCAAGTCTGAAAGCCTAAGAACCAGAAGAGCCAATTATGTAAGTCCCACAGGCCCAACAATTATGACTTCAGATGTTAGAGACAGGAAGAGGTGAGAGCTGTGCCAGCTGAAGGAGAGAGAGAGAGAGAGAGAGAGAGAGAGAGAGAGAGAGATCATACTTTCTATGCCTTTTTGTTCTGTTTGGACCCTCAAAAGATTGGACGATGTGTGCCCATATTGGTGAGGAAGGATTTTCTTTAATCAGTCTACTTATTTGAATGTGAATCTCTTCTGAAAACTCCCTCACAGACACACTCAGAAATAATGTTTATCAGCTATCTGAGCATTCCTTCACCCAGTCAAGCTGACATATAAAATTACTCATTGTACTATCAAAGTCTACGTCTCTCTAAAATATGCATAGTAAACTCAACGTTGGCACAAAATTTATTTTTCCTACAGAGTTCTTCTAAGTGTTCTGGTTCTTCATTCTTCAATTCTTTGAGAATTTTGGTTGCAAAATTTGGCAAAAATGGCAGTGTCTTTCAAAGAGTTAAGATTTCAACAGAACTTAGGCTTCTCCAGAGGGATTCAGGTCTGGATGCTCAGCTAGTTTGGAATCCCAGACTAATTTTTCCCTAGGATCACATAGCTCTTTATCCTTCAAAACCACAACAGTGAGGTTTTTATTCCTTTCTCTGAATGGTGCCTTAGAAGCAGCAACACACTGAGAATTTGCCTGGTATGGCTTCCTTAGAGAACAAATTCAAGATTTCCCTCAACACAGTTTGCTATCACAGTTAGACTAAAAGGCTAGTGTCATTGTGAGAGGACAACAATAGATTTAGGTTAAGAGCATGCTATTGAGAGACCCAAGAAACCAAGAAACTTATTTGCTGTAAAAGTAGCGTTTAGTTCACTATATTTCATATATCCCCACCTCAAGTTTACTATATATTTTGTGTATTCCTACCTCATGTATTTTATGAAATCTTAGTACTTTGAATCCTACCTCAGACCCCGTAGAATTAGGCATATGTCGGGTTTTAAGCAGTGTTTGTATTTAGAATCCTCGGGTTAAGCATTGTCAACCCCAAACCAGTAGGCTAACTTATGCTTTTACAATGGGATGTAAAGGATAAAGCGATAAGCCTCTTTCAAACATTCCTACAAGGTGGCGCCAGACTTAGAGGAGCCACCTCCTCTCTAGGTGGGCTTTATCACCAGTTTATATCTAAGTGATAATTTACACATAGTGGCTATGTAAACCGGCAGGGAACAAAGACCTTTATAAAAGTAACCGCCTTGCTACTATAAGCTTGCTATTACAAATTCCCAGAATTAGTATATGATTTTCTACCCCACATTCACTGTATGTGTTTGCAGCATTCATATTTAAAACTTTGTTAAGTTTGGCTTTTGTTGTCCCTTAATGACTATGTAAAGGTTAAGCAAACAAGCTTTCCTAAGTAAGCCTTGGGCTGGATCTGTAAACTAAAAGGGCTAATGTAACCCTTTGTCTGCCGGCTCAGGTTACTTCATAAGCAGAGACTTTATTGTATGGACCTAACTTATCTAACATTTCACTCGACCCATTACGTGGGTTTCTGTCAATCACAGGCAGCACCCACCAATACCAAGTATTCCCGTACCCATTAGGAGAAATTACCCAATCATGTAAAATCAAGTTTGGAGTTCTTTCCCCTCCCTCTGTAATTGTGCATAAAAACTGCTTGCCATTGTGAATCGGGGCTCTGGTCCCTGAAGCTGCTGCTTCGGGCGTGAGCCCAGACTCGAGCCTGAATAAAGACCCTCATGTGTTTTGCATCGGAGCTGGCTCTTTGTGGTCTCTATATCTCTCTCATTAGAGTCCCGGGTTCAACAATTGCTTTGCGGTTTATGTGCATTTTAGCTCCTCTCATGTGCAAAGAATGATGCTGGGTGAAGCTCCCTGCCTCATTATTTATAAAAAATCATAAGCAGGGTGAAACAGAACCCATACAAGATACTTGTGTGGTGATACCAAAAGTAGCAAATATTTGCAAAGCTCCCTTAGGTAACTATTTTGTTTCCTTACTCTATGTTTTTTGGGGTACACAATTTTCTTATATTTATTATGTAGTATTGCAGTGGCCCTATATTATTACACAGATTACAAGTATTGATGATATCTTTCATTACTGATGTCTTATCCTAAGGACTTTATTTACCCATCTCAGCTGATGCTCAAAAATACCTTGTGACATTAATCTTTTCTTCACAATTTTGGAGGTTTAGGAAGGTTAAAATTAATCTAAGGTGATAGAGGCAGCAGAGCTGGGCTCAAACATCCACATGACTCATTCCAAAGTGTTTATCACCAGAGTTTTTCTGTGAACTCTTGAGGGAACCCTGAATATCTGGAAAGGTCTTCAGTTCCTGTATGCACAGCCTCTGTCCCTACAGAGGCTTCTCTGGTGATCAACTTATCTCTTCACCCATCTCTATGACAATTGTGTTGCCTAGAGAAGGAAGTTTGAGATGGCTCTCCATTGTGAGCCCAATTGTTATTCATTGCTGTCGATGTTGGTAGCCAAGGGGGCAGGCCTGGTTCTGGGGGATGGGTGAGCTGTGGTCACTTGGCAAGATGGCCTCAGAAGTCAGTGGGGGAGGGGGGAAGGTGCATCCTCATTTGCTGTAAAGAGCTTGGGACCTGGAGACAGAACACCATGGTTTTAGCCTTCATTCATCTGCCAGCTGCATGATCCTGAGAAAATTATCTAGCCCCTTTAAACCCCAATTAAACAGCAGTGAAGAATACTTGTCTTGGCTTCCTCTCTGGATGATTGTGAAAATCAAATGAAAGTATTGAAAGAAATTTCTTTGTGAATTGTAAAGTTTTACAAAATGTTGGTTATTTTTATCAGAATGATAAGTAGGGTGGTCTCCCCCAGGGAGAAGAATGCCTTGAGAAAGAAGATAATGCAAAACAAAGTGGGAGGAGATAGGTTTCTGAGAATGGCAGCTGCTAGGAAAGATGTTTGAGATGTGGAGTTTCATTGTCATTCAGGCAAAGATATTATGGAAGCTAAATCTTACCAACTGTATATTAGAATGGGGACAAAAAAAAAACCCCAGAAAATTGGCATGCAAAAAAGGTATCAAAGCACATGCAGTACATTCATTGATTGCTTGAACAAAATATTTTTAGATGCCTAATCTGTGCATAGCACACACATTTTTGAAGGAAAATATTCAGATAACAGTTTACATAAATTAATTTGATAATTACTTAGATAAATAAAATGATTAGATGAGTATTTAGAAAATCAAGCATGTGATTTTTAAGTTTGCTGACCTCACAAATTCGCAATACATTCTATTCTTTGCATTTGTGTATTCCATAGGGGAAAGTTAGAGAAAGAGAAACCAGAGTGTCGTGGTGAAATGTGCATTGTTTCGGGTGTCTTGACGGTTTAGTCACTTTGTGGCTCTTGACCTTGCTGAGAGGATATTTTTTTACTAAACCTCCTCTTCCCATCTGAAAAATGCAGGTGATGACTGTTGACTTTGTCAGGAGGTGAAATGGAATTATATTGCCATGTTTGTCAAGTGATGGGCAGTCAACAAATGTTAATGCCCTTCATCAAAGGGCTGGCTTTGTGATGGCATGAGGTACACACTAAGTGTAATCGGTCCCATTTGACTGTTCCTTCCTTGTCAACACTGGCCCCACAGGAGCAGTAACCACAAAGCTGACTTTCCCTTTGAACAGGAGTCAAAGATGAGAGTGTGTTCTTTCCTTGTCATTGTGCTTGGAACTCAGGTACAAATTCATGGCTGATCTCTGCCACCTGGAGAGTTTTAGTCTGGAATCTTAGATGAGTCTGTGTCACCAAAGGGACAAGTCACCTGTAAGATCTAATCTAGTCTGTTCTCTCCACAAAGAGAAAGCTGAAACAATGTAGGCAAAATGCAAAGTCCAAGAACCCTCTGCGTTTCAGAGCTCGGACTTTTCTTGCCTATAAACCAGTGACTCTTTCATATCTGCTAGCCTTTCATTCCTTTGTAGCTTCAAGGGCTTTTACCTGGTGTTTCACAGATTGTTATGAGCAAGGTAGTAATTCAGTGGCATTATCTGTTACCCACCAATCCCAGGATTTAAGCAGTGGATATGGCTGGCTGTTTAAATATCCACTTTCTCCCTACACTGCTCAGGGGGGGCTAACCACTATAACAAGCAATCCCTACATTTTTGTGACTTAGCATAATTGTTTATTTCTTGCTAATTGTCCCAGTCAGTGAGCAGCCTTCCAAGGGATAATTTTAGGATCTAGGCACCTTCGGTGCTATGGTTCTGCCTTCCTCTAAGGCCTTGTAGTCCTCTTCCTTCAGTTGTAAGACAAGGAGAGTGAGGTCTTGCATATGGTAGAATATCAGGCATTCCTAAGGGCCCGCCCATATCCCCTTGGCCCTTTCCATTCAGTGCATACCTGTCCCACTTCAAACACTATGTAATCCCACTATGTAATCCCCACCTCAGCCTGTAATCCCAGTGCTTTGGGAGGCTGAGGTGAGTAGATTGCCTGAGCCCGTGGGTTCAAGACCTGCCTGGGCAACTTGGCAAGACCTCATCTCTACAATGTGGGTTTCTCCAGCTACCTCACCTCTTTCATGTGGGTTTCTCCAGCTACCTGAGTCTTCTCTACTCACATGTGTAGCAGGCCAGAAGTGCCCAGGAACTAATTCATAGCCATCATATGATGTCTTATGAGAGCTGGCATATAACTACCTGCACTCAAGGATCATTTGATCTCTAGGTGGGGTGGAAGTGGAGAAATTCTTTTCTGCCTACTGGTGTTCCCTATAGAACTAAGTTCAAGTTGCCTACAATGGTAATTTGCTTAACTACCTGTCCTTTTTAGCCTCCTTCTTTCCCTGATTCTTTGTTCCACTCCTCCATTGGTGTTTCCTCAGGTCACCTTCCAAATAAACGACTTGTGCTTTCCTCTTTATCTCATGATCTGCTTCTGGAAACTGAGACAGGAGGCTTTTAGTGGTGTGCCTTTCTTCCCTTCACATTCTGATGAACATAACACAGGAAGATGACATCATCTCACTATGAGAGAGGATGAAAATGGAATCGACTGTGTGCCTAGGGTGGAAAATGATGGGGTTTCAGCGAGCAGCTAGTTCTCTTTCAGATGAGGACACTGAATCTCAGACATGTTCAATAACATGCTCCCTTTCCCACAGTGAGTGAAGGGTAGACCTGAGAATGGAATTCTATTTATTTCAAAAGTCTTTGCTCTTCTGACCATGCTAGAAGTGGGATCTGGCCTGCAGAGATGAACTGACAGCCAAGTAGTGACTGCCACCTTGATACATGCCATGCAGTCCCATATTTAACACAGCCCATGACTGGGTTTGGTGGCTCAGCCTATAGTCACAGCACTTTGGGAGGCCAAGGAGAGTGGATTCCCTGAGGCTGCAGGTTCAAGATCAGCCCAGGTAACTTGGTGAGACCTCGTCTCTATGAAAAATCAAAACATTAGCCGAGCATGGTAGCATATGCCTGTAGTTCTGCCACTTGGAAGTCTGAGGCAGAAGGATCACTGGAGCCCACAGGGTCAAAGCTGGGATGGTCATGAGTGTGCAACTGCATTCCTGCCTGGGCGACAGAGTGAGACTCCATCTCAAAAAAAATAAATACACACATACACAGTCCTTCTCATTCCCTGTTGTCTGACATTTCTCTCACTCATATATTCACATGTTTTTCCCACACCCTACAGGCATTTTTCTTAGGTGATCCCAGCACTATGAGATGTTGCCTTAAAACTCAAGTCAAGTCTACCCACCAGGATCAAAATAAAAGAGCAATGGGATTTTGTGTAATGAGCCAATAATATCACATGGATCACATCAAGGAATGTGCAAATTAGTACAAGAAGTAGATGTGTAGGCAAGCAGTATTGTTACAGGAATAAGTGTATAAAAGAGATATGTGTAAAGTATTGAAGCACCACAAAGAAAAGTGTGGGCAACTCTACTTGGGGAGTTTTAGAAAATAACAGAAAGCAAGATGCTTAAGCTGGGTCTGGAAAGATGAGTTGGGAGCCAGGCTCGGTGGCTCAGCCTGTAATCCCAGTGTTTTGGGAGGCTGAGTTGAGTGGATTGCCCGAGCCCACGGGTTCAAGATCCGCCTGGGCAACTTGGCAAGACCTCATCTCTACAATAAATCAAAAATTAGCCGGGTGTGGTAGTGCACACCTGTAATTCCAGCTACCTGGAAGGCTGAGGCAGAAGTATCACCAGAGCCCAGCAGGTTGAGGCTGCGTGGCTGGGAACATGCCACTGCACTCCAGTCTGGGTGACAGAGTGAGACTCCAACTCCAAAAAAAAAAAAAAGAAAGATGAGTTGGGGGTTGCCAGGTAGAGGAACTGAGGATAGCTGGACATTCTGAATAAACACCATGAGCAGATACAGAAGCAAACACGTAGCAGTCAAATGTGGCTAAGACATTGGAAATGTAGAGAGAAAATGAGTCATTAAATGTTGAGAGAGCCTGGGGTCATATCATAAAAGACCTTGTATGACAAATGAATGAAGATGACTCACTAGTAGGTACAGGGGAGAGCCATTAAGAAATTTCAGTCTTGGTTCAGTGGCCCAGGCTGCAATCCCACCACTTTGGGAGGCCGAGGTGAGGGAATTGCCTGAGACCACAGGTTTGACATCCACCTGGGCAACTTAGCAAGACCTCATCTCTACAATAAATAAAAAATTAGCTGAGCATGGTAGCATGCACCTGTAGTTCCAGCTACTTGGAAGGCTGAGGCAGAAGGATCACTAGATTCCATCAGGTCAATGCTGGTGTTGCTGTGTGCATGCCACTGCACTACAGCCTGGATGATGGAGTGAGACACCAACTCAAAAAAAAAAAATTCAGTGGTTAAGAGTTTAATGTTTAGGGGAAATATGTAATACATAAACATTTATATATTTGTGTCTATCTGTCTATCTTATAACATCTATCTATCATCATCATCTATCTTCAGATAAAGCACTTGAAACTCCAACTTGAGGATTCACATAAGTAAATTTTAGTTAAGTTACACAATTTCAAAGGTCTTGCTTGAATCCACTGTTGGTGTTGTCCAAGACCACACAACTAGTCTGTAGTGGAGCTGTGACTAGATTTCTAGTCTCTTAATATCCAATATAGTCATTTTCTGCAGAGTGGGGGATGGCAATTGACTAGATTAAGGTGGTGGAGTCAGAGTTTCTTGTCCTGAGTTCTCCCTTCTTCTGACATTTCTTCTTTCTCTCTCTACATTCTTCATTTCTTGAGGAGTCTTTGAAATTGAGGTGGTATTATCAGAAGTTCATTAGTTACCTTCAGGGTGACCTTGGGAAAAGACTTTACCCCTTAAGCCCTTGATTTTATCATCTGTATCATGGAAGAAATTAATGGATATCTCATGCTATTTTTGTGCAACTGAACTGAACAGTGCCCAGCATCTTAAATACTAATTATGTCTTAGTTGCCTTTTCTTTCTCACCTACAGCCAAGGTGAATGTGTTGGTCTCCTCTCAAGAAGATATTCTGCAGGACAGGAACCTCATCTGATTATTCTGTTGCTATAGAACATAATAGCTACTCAGTATTTATTGAATTAAAATTCTCAGTCCAAATCTCTGTTAATTCCCTGGGCTTTTGTCTCTTACTTGTTGGCTTAGGTTCTCTAAGCTTGCCAGATTGGGAACTGTGCCTAACCTCTTAATGGGTAAAATATATGGAGACTGACAGATATAGACACATATATGGAACAGATACTACCAAATGAAAATGCTATCTGGGCTGGGCTCAGTGGCTTAGCCTGTAATCCCAGCTCTTTGAGAGGCCGAGGCGAGTGAATTGCCTGAGCCTGCAGGTTCAAGATCTGCCTGGGCAAGTTGGTGAGATTTCATCTCTACAATAAATCAAAAATTAGCCAGGCATGGTGGCACGCACCTGTAGTTCCAGCTACTTAGAAGGGTGGGGCAGAAGGATCGCCGGAGCCCAGCAGGTTGAGGCTGCGGTGGCTGGGAGTGGCCACTGCACTCCAGTCTGGGTGACAGAGTGAGACTCCAACTCAAAAAAAAAAAAGGAAAAAGATAATGCTGTCTGATTAAGAGTGACTCTGACCATACTAGGAATGTCTCTATGTTGGAGTCTTTTCTTCTGAGACTGCCAGGAGTGGGAAGAATTACATGGAAAGCAAATATTAGAAAAGTGGTCTTGACATTGAGCTTTGCCATTGGACAGTGGGCTTGACTGTCTCCAGGCAATACCTGCACATCACTGGGCCAATATTTCTGGTGGCTGCTAATGAATTTACCAAGGCTTCTCTCTAGTTATTGAAATGAAAGCTTTATTCTCTTCCATTTTAATTGGGAGATATAATGCAGAGTGAGGAATGAAAGTTGGTTGCCTGAAGACAGCTGATTTCGTGAATCCTTTTAGCAGATATATACCAAGGTGAACTTTGTATAAGTAACATTATGGAAAGAAAATAACAACTCCTGTCTTCTGCTGGTTGAGACCTGCCTTTTCCCCTAGGAAAGGTTGTTTCTGCCTTTTTTAGATTACAAACCAGTTAGTCATGAATGGTTTCTAAACCTGTATTCAATACTGGCCCTGTTGCTGGTGTTCCATGATTAAAAATGACATTTCAGCCAGGCTTGGTGGCTCAGCCTGTAATCCTGTGCTTTGGGAGGCTGAGATGAGTGGACTGTCTGAGCACATGGGTTCGAGACCTGCCTGAGCAACTTGGCGAGACCTCATCTCTACAATGAATCAAACATTAGCCAAGCATGGTAGCACGTGCCTGTAGTTCCAGCTGCTTGGAAGGCTGAGGCAGAAGGATCGCCGAAGCCCAG